>NW_006800267.1:578512-583720 GCF_000485575.1 Poecilia formosa
ATCATCAACAATTAGGGTCTGGGCGTGATTATTTTGTATTCACAATCAAGTTTACTGATTACAGTGTGACTCATAAGTGTTTTTGGTTGCAAATATATGACATTATAATGAATAATTTCAAACTTTCCCACCTTCAATGCGACACATTTCTGTACAACTTAGTTAAATTTGCTTAAACCAAATATGTGTCCATCTATTCCTGTTCTACCCCTGCTACAGCTACATAGAATAAAATAGAAATACCTGTATTCTAGTCTCTAGTGCAAAGTGACAAGCAAAATGGAAACAAGAACTTCTGAACAAAGGTAAAACTTTTACCTTTGTTTGGGTAAAAGGTAAAAGTTTACTATAGATTTGCTTTGTATTTTAAAGGCAAATTTACAAGGCAAAAAAAAGAAAAACATGGTTCCAGTATTAAAATGGCATACTCATATTCAAAGAAATGTGCAACACAGTAGAAAAGAAAATGTGCAAAATGTATATTTCTGTATTTAAAAAACAAGAGTAGACTTATTTACAAGAAAAGGAAAACTTCTTAAGTTTGTTAGGACCCACAATGGGTTGAGGGAGCATCCTAGGGCTGGCCTTTCTGATGAGCTTATAATTGCTTCCTCTTAGATGCAGATGCGTCTGCTCCAACATACAGATGAGTCAAAAAAGGTTTCAGTACTCCAAAAAGCCTCAAGGTTCTCTTCAGGTAGACCCTAACCTGACCTTTTCATTGTAATGACTCCAATCTAGGTGAACACGCAGGTACTTTTAAGAATCTTCTCTTTCAATGTCAGTTCCCTGGATGTTCAGCAGAGTCAGTGAGGTGAGTCTGCACCTCCAGAAATCCACCACCAGCTCCTTGGTATCCCCCATGTTGAGCCAGAACCAGTCCATGAAATCCTGAGTCCAAATTATTAGAATATTCTGTTTGTCATGATGCAACTTAAATATATACTCTGAAACCATCTCACCCACAGATTTCCTCTCTAGCTGAGATATAGCTGGTGATTTATTTAGGTAGCAACTAGAACTGAATACATTATTTTGCCAGTAAGCTGCATCAAACAGACAAAATTGTTGTCCAGTTCAGTTATAAACTGCCCAAAATGTAAAGGACATTTAAAAGTCTGGTGGTTCTTGAATGCAGTGAGTCAGGTTGGATGGGGATCTACAGGGCGGTAAGAATGCCCTCAATTCAGACTGAGTGAGTCAACAACACAAACATTCCTCAATGAGTTATTCACGAACACCCAGACAAGCCACATTCCAATACTTTCACAAGAACAAACATGTTTTCCTTCTCACATGCTCTCTGTTTTTTTTTTTTTTTACACATATATATTCACTCATATAGGCTACAGAAAGGAAAACAGCATATGAATAAAAAATCAAGGGGGATTACAATGAGTCTCAGCAGGGCTCAGATATTCATTAGCAGGGTTCAAAGATACAAAGCGTCAGAGATCTACCCACAGCCGGTGACTCTGTATTAGAGCAGTTCCACTTGTGTCCTCTGCCACATCATACTTAGGAAACTATATTATATCTCAACAGAAACTTTGTTGAACCATGCAGGCAGCCTTGTCAAATTCTTAGCTAGAGACTAGCTAGGAAGTTAAGAAGGCGAGGGGGCTATAGGAGAAACCTGGACTGTAGGTTTGGTTTAATCTGTCAGCAGAGAAGAACTCACCTATGGATAGGTGTTATGGTTTCATATAGGGTTCAGATAAAATCACTGTTCATTATAGCAGACATGTTATGTTTCTTTTCTTTCTGCATAGCCATACTGTTCTCCTCATTTTAGCTCAATTATTATCAATACTGTAACAGAGGAATTTTCCATTCAACATGCAGCAAAGGAACCGAGGATGACAGTTGAATTCAAAACAGCTGAGTCAAAGTCTGTAACCTATGGGCTCCCGCTCTAGGTTACAGACCTCGTTACGTAATTGAGGGAGTTATGCAACTCCCCTAATTTTGCTTTTTTAATATTATTGATGCTATACATTTAATCCAAATTCTGAACGCAGTATTTTTAGAACTGTCACTTTAACTTAAATATTTGCTCTGTAACTTTCATCTATGCTGCTGTTTTCCTGCAGGATCAATATTTTTTTATCCATTTATCAAAAAAGAAAGAGCAGGTACCTGTATCACAGCAAGTGTACAGTGAAGAGCCCTATGAGGCATCAAAATGATCAGATAATAGAGAGGGCATAGAATTATTGTTGAACATTTATTAATAATAAGTGATAAACTAGAACATTTCTGAAGAAATTTAAACGGGGCCTGCCAAAGTGTGCCCGTCGGTTGAAACCCAGCATTCTGATGTTACAAATTAGCATCAATGCTAAAGTAAGTTGCAATGTACTCAATAGCAGTCACAAGCATGTTGAGTAACATGGGCTTATGCCATTCAGTATGTTGAAATTAGTGTACAAGTTAAAATGAGCCAAATTGCTAACATTAGCCTAAATGCTATCATTAGCATGTGGGGCATCACTAGCATGTTGTCTTACATTGACTTACTCCATCAGTATACTAAGCATGGCTAATAAATAAGAAAAATAGCTAAAAGCTTTTTTTTAGGGAAAAGGCTAATGCTAATGGGGGGGCAGTGAAATGCTAATGTTTGTGCTAATGTTAATTCACTGCCTTGCTGTGCAAGGCAGTGCACTAACCTGAGAGGAATATTTAGGCTTTTATTTTGAAATTTCCAGTAAACTTTATTTTTAAATGGCTACACTAATCCTCTCACTAACAGTGGTTGGATTAGGCATTATTTATAACTGATTTATAAATCAGTTATAAATAATGCCCAAAACATTCTGCCATGTCTGTAGTTCTAACATTCTGCTCAGCCTCCTTCTGTAGTAACTCAGAGTTCCACCATCATTGTAGTTCTAAACTGCCAGCCCTCCTCTCTAGTAACTGATTGTTCCGCCATTAATGTAGTTCTAACCTTCAGCCATCATTGTAGTTCTAAAGCGCAGCTCTGCCCTCAGCCAACTGTCATGTGTGTGAGACAGAAAGGTGGAGAAAGAATTCTATCTTTGTGAGACACCCAGTCAGTTTCTCTGAAAAAAGCAGTCCGAACAACTCCTTCCCATTCAGGAACCGTGAGACGTATTCGAAAACTGTTTGAAGGGTGCGAGAGGGCTATTTCTCATCTTTGATAGTACCGCAATTCATATCTGTACCTCATTCACAGTAAAAGCAGCAATGAGAGAGAGAGATGGTGTCATCATGACCGACTTTCATACTAATAGACTCTATTGGCTCTATGGCTCTATTGAATAGAGCCTTATTTGTGGGCATGAAGGCAAGTTAAAAACTGTTTGGAGTCTCACTCTAGTGGAGGAATGTTGTGCAAGGCAGTGCACTAACCTGGGAGATTTTTATTTTATGGAAAAGGTTAATATTAATGCACTGCCTAAGACAGTGCATTAACTTGAGAGGAATATTGAGGCTTTTATTTTGAAATTTTCAATAAACTTCATTTTAAAGGGGCACAATAATCCCATGTGTAATAGTGGTTGGGTTAAACCTGTCATATAATGCCCAAAACAGCAATTACCTGTTGTGAAAAAAATATGAAGGCTTTTATTAAATATTGTACAATAACCGAAAAGAGAGATGTGACTTCTATCATGAATATAGATTAGCAGTATTTCAAATTACAATGAAATTCTGCTACTTCCGGTGGGCGCCGGAAGTAAGACCCGTAATCGTTTTCCCAGTAAGCCTTTAAGGCAGGGGTGTCAAACTCCAGTCCTCGAGGGCCGGTGTCCTGCAGTTTTTAGATGTACCACAGGTACAAAACACTGGAATGAAATGGCTTAATGACCTCCTCCTTGTGTAGGTAAGTTCACCAGAGTCCTGCTAATGACCTAATTATTCTATTCAGGTGTGGTGCAGCAGAGGCACATCTAAAAGTTGCAGGACACCGGCCCTCGAGGACTGGAGTTTGACACCTGTGCTTTAAGGAATAAGGTAGATCAGGGGCGCCAACTCCAGTCCTCAAGGGCCTGTGTCCTGCAACTTTTAGATGAGCCTCAGTTGCACCACACCTGAACAGAATAATTAGGTCATTAGCAAGGCACTGGAGAACTTAACTACACAAGGAGGAGGTAATTAAGCCATTGCATTCCAGTGTTTTATACTTGTGGCACATCTAAAAACTACAGGAGACCGGCCCTTGAGGACTGGAGTTTGACATCTGTGAGGTAGATAGAATGTTCAGTTCCAATGGTATCTGTACTGTTTAAACTTTACCTTTAATAACATAAAGTTACCTAATTTTTAAAGTGCAATCAGTANTGTACAATAACCGAAAAGAGAGATGTAACTTCTATCATGAATACAGATTAGCAGTATTTCAAATTACAATGAAATACTGCTACTTCCGGTGGGCGCCGGAAGTAAGACCCGTAATCGTTTCCCCAGTAAGCCTTTAAGGAATAAGGTAGATCAGGGGCACCAACTCCAGTCCTCAAGGGCCTGTGTCCTGCAACTTTTAGATGAGCCTCTGTTGCACCACACCTGAATAGAATAATTAGGTCATTAGCGAGGCTCTGGAGAACTTATCTACACAAGGAGGAGATAATTAAGCCATTGCATTCCAGTGTTTTATACCTGTGGCACATCTAAAAACTGCAGGAGACCGGCCCTTGAGGACTGGAGTTTGACATCTGTGAGGTAGATAGAATGTTCAGTTCCAATGGTATCAATGGGTGTGTTCACACTGCAGCCTGAAGTGACCTAATTCCGATTATTTGGCAATTCCGATTTTTTTGCGGGGGCGTTCACACTGCCAGTAAATGCGACCTGTATGCGTTCTGCAGTGTGAACGGGCAAACAAGTGTCCCGCATGCGCACTAGAGGGCGCAATGGGCTCTTTGCACCTAAGGCGTTGACGTCACATCTCCAGGAGCTAATGCGGCTCACTTTTTTCTGCTTTGAGTTTCCATGACTGGTAGAAAAGACCAAGTCCTATTTCAGATGCAAAAAAACAATACTATTAACATTGTTGTCTTCCTAATATAATGGGCTTTTAAGTTTTCGTTAATTTCCAAGCAATCCTGGCTTGTAAATATCTGTCGCTACCAGCTAACGCCGCACAGCAAAGTTTGCAGCCTTCACTTCACTCCGGATCAGCCTAAAACTACCGGGGATACGGATGGTAAATAAAGGAGCCTCCCTGAGTTATATCCATAA
>NW_006800267.1:588700-596946 GCF_000485575.1 Poecilia formosa
CCAAAAAAATCGAAAAAAAAAAAAAAATCGGAATTGAGTCACTTCAGGCTGCAGTGTGAATGCACCCTCAGTCATAAGTCAGTGCCTCACCAGCAAAGAACCTCACCGCACGTCACTGGTTAGGTCGCATTTGAATCGGATACATATCGGATATGGGTCACATTCGAAAAAGAATCCGACCTGTGCTGTTCACACTGCCATGAAAAGATCGGATACAGGTCTCATTACGTCAAAATATCGGAATTGGGTCACTTCAGGCTGTAGTGTGAACGCACTCAATGACATCAGCAGTGATGTCATCACCCTATGATACCACAAAGGAATCTCACTCTTGAATGTAGCTCACAGACAGTTTTCTCAGACCTGTTCCACAGTCCTATCACGACAGATCACTCTTCAGAGCACGTTCGAAATTAATCAAAACGAGTGGGATATCAATTCCAGATATTACAGGCCTTTCAGAGAAGCAAGAATTTACCAGAATATAGACATGAAGCAACAACACATTGCTTGTGAACATGAAGCTTTTCCAGCTGAGCTTTCATGGGTCGACCTGTCATTGACACATTTTCTCACACACACTAATATATTTAGTAATCAAAGAAATGACTAAAGACAGAGTTTCTAACTTTTGATGTGATTACTTAATTGTTTTGGGGCATTTCTGAATAAAGAGCACAATGTTTTGTTCCCTTTTCACAGTGACGTCAGACAATGGCCGCCATAACTCGAAGAGGTGTATCTTTACTTCCGGTGTGATTTTGCCTTGGGAAACCTGACTGAAAAATTCACAGATACTCATTATCTTAAGGATATAGTAAAAAGTGTTAGATAGCCGTTATTACTCATTGTCAATCCACCATTCTCTAACTGTGTATATAATAAACAGGAGAGTAAACCAGCTAGCAGCAGCTTTAGCCACAGTTGGGAAAATATATACGAAAATATATACACCGCTGTCTGTCAGTGCCAGGGCGCGGTATAGGGGGGAAAAGTGATGACAGTTCTAGGGGCCCTGACCAACAGGGGGCCATCCACAATATAATTATTTATGTTTTGTTCATAGAAATAAAAATAAAAAAATTGGGGCCCTCTCAATTACAAAATTAATCATATTGTATTCTCAAAGATTGTTTTTAGCAGTAAAAATGTAATGTTCCTACTCCCAGATCAAAAAACACACATCCATATTTGCCCTGAAACCGCCTCGCATGAATGGTTCGTTCCTGCTTGGAGCGCTTCAGAGTGACGCTGTTAGCAACGGTCAGTGGAAGACACGAACAATTGTGGCAGTTACTATGCTGCTAAGAAGAGTTATAAAATCAGGTTTTCAAAAAAGAGAGAGAGAAAAAGGCAAGAGTGTTAATTTATAACCCAGTTTTTCTCCGAGAGGTGAGTAGACTGTGTGAGATTATCAACCATTTAGCATAGTTAGCGTAGCTACAAACTACTGTTTGCCTCCTTTTCACTAGCATTTAATGAATTAAGGAAAAAAAATTACCAACATATTAATAAATTTAACTTGTACCTTTTACCACATAACAACAGATGAGTCAGTCAGCAGCAGCAGCTCTAACTCACGTCCCTCCTGACCCGTTCTCTTCTGAGTGAAATTAAAGCTGCAGTATGCCACTTTTATGTAATTTTTTTCACATATTTTTTAAAACTGTCATTATGTTGTGACAGTATGGTATGAGAGGTAATCTATGAAAAATTTATTTCCTCTGCCTTCTCCCATTGCTACAAACAACCAGTCAGTGGCAGGAGAGTTCCCCTTTGATTTGTGCAGTGCTGCAGCTAGCATAGCACAGAGCTGTGCAGATTCAAACTGCAAATGCTCAGTTTAGTTAGCATAGCTACCAATAACGGCAGATAAACGGTTTCTTTTAATGATAAGTTGTTTCTCCACCATTAGCACATTTCGTAGTGAGTGAATGAGGCTAATTGACAGCGCTAAGAGCGTCCTATTAGTTCTAATTGGCTGTTTTGGTCAGAACGGTGCATTACTTTAACCAGTAATAGTAGTTCAGGAAGGAGATGGAGGAGATTGATTGTTTTCACAGAATATCTGTCTCATAACAAACTGCTATGTCATCGTGACAGCTTTAACAAATATGGAGAAAACATTTTTTTTAAGTTATAGACTGCAGCTTGAATAAAATGCAACTACAAAGCATTTTTGAGAAGTCTGGATTGCTTTATGTGTAGTTGCATGTTGCTTTTGACTGTTGCTCATGGGGAGACATTTCAGTATCTAAAACTAATAGAAAAAATTTAAGCAACGTACTTGCATACTAGATGTGGACTGTTGGATAATAAATTCATGAGCAGTAAATACTGTGCTAATTATCAGTATTGAACCAAAGAAAGCAAGGCAGATGCAAGCCTTTAAAATAGGTTTTTATGGGTCAAATAGACTCCAAAAATTCTAACAGCACGGGGAAGCCCAAACAAATTTTTTGTCAGAGGGCCCACGCTTCCTGGCGGCGCCCCTGGTCAGTCCTGTAACGTTTAAAGGTTCGCTTTCTGTATTAACTTTAATTAAAGAGTATTTAAGTGTTAGCCGTTATTAGTCATTGTCAATTGACCATTCTCCATTCTCCAACTGTATTTAAAGGAACCAGCCTCCGATTGGAGAGTAAACCATCTAGCACCAGCTTTAGCCACAGTTAGGAAACGTATACACTGCTGCCTGTTAGTGCTGTAACGTTAAAAGTTTCACTAAAATCACTGACATCTTCCAACACTGTTTAGAAAAGCATTTTAAATATTGACTTAAGCGCTATCTGCCAAATAATTTACATATTCTGATGTGATTCATAATTTCTCCATTTGTTTTGTTGTCCATCTTTCTCAACAGTAGCCTAACAACCTACCATATCTGGGATGGTCTTGTTCCTCTGTCCATGGCAGGTTCAGTCAATCAGCTGCAGGACATCTGCTGCCTAACGTCAACCTATCATGGGCCTCTTGATTTAAAACCAGACAAACCAGTACAGAGCCTCCATGCTCCTGCAAGCCACACTTCTTAGATGAACATTCATTACTGCAAGCAGCTGTGTTAGAAATGAAATCTTTGTGTATCTATCCTGTAATTAATATCTATATGTATCTATTAATAAATGAATTGATGTTGTGTAGAATTCTGTAAAAACTATTGTAAAAAGCTTCTCTTGAATAATCTACATATGTGCAACTTTTACATTTAAATTGCATCTTTTTGTAGATTTTATACATCTGGCAACAAAGTATGTGGAGGAGAGGAAATGCTAAAATTAAAGCTTCCATTGTGGAACAGACATAAGGTTTGTGGCCGTTTCTTGCAAACATCTACAGCAGTGGTTCCCAAACTTTTTCTTCTGCGCCCCCCCAGTGGTTTCCAAACATTTTCTGCGCCCCCTCTCCCCCCATGGATTACAAATGGCTGTCTGATTGAGCGATAAGTGTGTGGGGGGGAGCATCGACTTTTTGGGGGGCAAAATGAATGTACGTAGCTGAAAATAGACACCAACATCCGTAGCCTACAAGCTACTTGTTAAGCTTAAGGTTCTGTATTGATATTAGCTAGTCATCTTTTAGCTAACATTACCTGCATCCAACAGCTTTACTCAACTCAGTCGGTTAGTTTGGAGGGAAAAACTGTGAAAAGTTCTTTGCGTTTTGCTGGTTTGCTGCCGTGATTCTAACACAAACCTACATAATGTAGCTCCGCACAGCAGCAGCAGGTCTCCTTCACATCCAGACGGCTTCCCGCGCCCCCCCCTGCAATGACACGGCGCCCGCGCCCCACAGTTTGGGAACCTCTGCTTTAAGGACTTGCACTCTATGCTGTCCACATTTATGTGGATTGAGAGATGACCCAGGATTCATCTGAAAGCACTACATTGACCAAAACTGCATGGTCAATGTGTTTCCCCACAGTTTGGGAACCTCTGATCTACAGTACAGACCAAAAGTTTGGACACACCTTTTCATTCAAAGAGTTTTCTTCATTTTCATGACTATGAACATTGTAGATTCACACTGAAGGGATCAAAACTATGAATTAACACGTGGAATTATATACTTAACAAAAATGTGTGAAACAACTGAAAATACATCTTATATTCTAGGTTCTTCAAAGTAGCCACCTTTTGCTTTGATTACTGCTTCGCACACTCTTGGCATTCTCTTGATGAGCTTCAAGAGGTAGTCATCTGAAATGGTCTTCAAACAGTCTTGAAGGAGTTCCCAGAGATGCTTAGCACTTGTTGGCCCTTTTGCCTTCACTCTGCAGTCCAGCTCATCCCAAACCATCTCAATTGGGTTCAGGTCCGGTGACTGTGGAGGCCAGGTCTTTTAATGGGACATTAGGAATATTTTAAGATTAAAATCCTAAAACTTTGGTTGTGATTCTCACAACCAATGCATCTAAACGCTGCTTAGTAAAGTGCCTTAACCCTTGTATGTAGAAATGGGGTCCAACCGACCCCACACACATAAAACTTGTATCATTTGCCATAGTCCTCTACGTTTGCCTCAGTCCTCGCACGCACAAGGGTTAAGGAAAAAACGAAGAGTCGTTCGTCTGGGCTAATCGGAGAAGAACTCTACATTCCAGTCTCTTGACACGCAGATGAGCTTTGTGTAATTCTACTGAATGCCCAACAGATGGCGCAGGTTGACCTCTTCCAGTCGGTCTCGCTTGCATGAGAGGCGGACAGGGAGCTGGCAGTTCTTATATTCTGTGGTTTGTGTTCCAAACGAACCGAGCTGCTTCCATAAGCAAGGTACCAGCCCTGTTTGGAGAACGGTGAGTATTTCTTGCCATTGTTGTTTATGTGCTAGAAGTGAGGTGACCCAGATAGTCCGAAAGAAGCCGTACTGAGGCCGCTCTAGAGTGAAACATTTTCACACTATCCCGGTGTTTTGTTCCAGTGTCGCCTTGTGAAAAATGAGGGCAAACTACTAATGCTGTGACCTGAGCCAATTATGCTAGTTAGCTAGATGGACTGCTTAAAGTAAAGTAAAACAAAGCCTAAAACCCTTGCATGGATTTACGCCAGTAGTGTTTCTCGTGCCGAGTGGAATAACAGTCCTATTTGTTGTTAGAAAACCGAGACAAGCAAACCAAACAGCAGCTTAGCTTGCTAATGTAGCTCCACCTATTTTAGCCCTGTCATGCTTTTGTCCCCTCTAGTTCAGGTTTTATCCTGAGCTTCTGAACATATTTAGTCACATAGGAGGGTGGTTGAAACACCCCCCAGTCGGCCCGACATTGAAACATAACGATAATGTTCCAGCTGCTGTCAGTGTCAACACTTCACCCTGAGATGACTGGAAAAGGCCTGGTCAGAAACGTCTTTGAGCGAGAAATGCTATTTGTCACTCATTGGAATTGGTTATACCAGATCAAAATAGGATTTCTCCAGTTTCTTTAACTTGTTCACCATTGTTTTTATGGGTCTGCTGCATGAGAACTTCCTTCGTCATTAAGCGGAGAACTCTGAGGTCGATCCATCAGACCTAAAAGTGCCTTAAATGACGACTTAACGTGGAAAATCTGGAAAATCACAATGAGAACATCTGAACAAGTCAAAGATCAACTTGGTGTTGCTCAAGACTTTTGGGCTTGAGGAGAATCCTATCTTCTGGTTCAGTAGAATCAGCTGCTGTGGATTGTGGTTCAAACAGTTGATAATTTCAGCCTGTTAATGAGCAGATAAAAATAGAATTAGAAATACTCTTTTTGCTTTTTTTCTGATAATCCTTGAGTGTTTATTACCCAATAACAAGACAAAATGCAAACAATTCATTACTATAACAACCTTGGAGATAGAGCTGGAAGCTTCTACTGTCTGAATTATTTTCTAAAAGCTGACTGAAGATTTTCATCAAGCTCTCCTGTTCATGATAACTTCAGTTTACAAGTAACTGGGTCTCCCAACAATATACACTTCTATTACACACTGATGTGGTTTAATGAAAACAGTCATCTCAGCAGAGTCAAACTCACGCTACAATTAGACAGACAAGCAGATGTAACAACCAGACTCAGACATTAAGTCCCAACTGGAGTACAGGATTAGAAACATGGGGAACAACAAGCAAAGAGAAAATGTTGTGAACCACAGCTGAAGCTGAAAACCTCTATCTGTTGTCCCACAGTAGCTTCACATATTTACAGCTGTAGAAAATGAGTGTTTCCAGTAGAGCTTCCTACCCACTTCTGTGCTTCCTTTAACACCAGGAACACCTGAGAGATAAAAAAAAGGCTCAACTTCAGTAACACTGGTCAACAGAAAAAATGTTTTCTGAGGTTTTTCAACAGTTTTAGGGTCATTTTGATATGCTTAATCAAAAAAAAAAAAATCACAGACCAACTTTCTGAACTATGGAGCTGAACTATGAGCATCAAAATGCATGACTTGTTCTCACATCTGGATCGGTTTCCTGACAATCTGGATCAATGAGTGATGAGCAGGAGGAGAGATTCCATCAGGACAGAAAAGAGATGGAGACGTAATGTTCAAGTCACATGTACTTACCCTTATCACTGTTTATTATTCAATTTGCAGAAATCCAAGTTTGCAATATTTAATTAATACACTGTGTTTGAAAACATTTTTTTCTCTTAAAGCCTTTTTTTGGATGAGAATTATTAACAGAAATGAACTGATAATGTCACAAAAAATGTCATCAATTTAGTCAGAAGATCAAATTCCCCTAAATCAAATTAGAATAAAAACCTGACCTGATTGCGAAAAATGGATGCCATTTTTGGATTCAGTGGTGCAAAATAGTTATAATTCAGATGAAAAAACAGACAACTTCCAAAAAAAATATTTTTTTGTAACCTGGTGTAATTGACTGCAACTGTTGCCTGTCAAACAATTGATGATGTCTGCTTCTTGTTGATCTTATACACATAGCTAAATACTAAACAGTGTTGATCACAAGTTAATGAAATTATTCAACTGGCTGAACATAACCTTCTGTAGTTGCAGTAAGGATGTCATTAGTTTGTCCAACATGTTTTGAGTCTCTATCATGTGGTTAGTTATTTTCATTTCACTCATAAGTTTTAAATAGGAATGATTTAAGTGTTATAGTGCACACAGCCTAACACGTTGCTGGTGTCATAATTGAAGCTCATCAAAGACTCCATTGTTTTCTCTTAACATTTAAAATTGTATCCTTAATATTTCCATTAAGGATACAATGGTACATGTATTGGAACAGCCCTCTTAATTCAATTTATTATCAGTTCAGTTCAAAAATATTTAACTTATTCCAAAGCGAAATTAAATGTTATTGTAACTCCGACCATCCAAGTGACTTCAAAGTGTTGTAGTGAATGGTGATCCTGTGGGCCGGAAGGATCTCTGGTAGCAACTGAAGAGGCATCTAATTGAAGACTTCTGCTGTGTAACAGTCTCATAGCCATCATGAAATGCTAACATCTCAATATCCAGACAATAGAGACCATATTTCTTTGTAACATGTCCTGGATGACACAGTCAGCCATTGGCAAACGCTGCTGATCCACCCCATTTGCGTTTACTGCTCCCATGTAAATCTGTCTGGTCATACGGGCCCAGAGATGTTGAATCTGATCCTTGTCCATCACAATGAATGAATGAGATGATTTGAATGTCCTCTCTCTGCTCTTGGGTCTGCATCCGTAAAGTCTCCATTTCCACTCCTCTGGGATTTGGAGTTGTAGTTCAAGTATTATCTGAGATTTTCAGATGGTAATCTGCTGTGCTCAGTTGTAAAAGATACTTTGTTGCCACAGTTACACGTCATGACAACAGTCCGAATGCCTCAACCGAAAATAATGAACAACAGTCTACGAAAAGAACAAATCTGCTAAGATAGCAGAGCTTCTCCAACACGCCAATATGGTGAATGGTGCTTAGGCCTGTCGATGGCCTGTCGCGATAAACGATAAATCAATTAATCACACGATAAATTAAACCTATCGACCTCATTTTAATTATCGGCTTTATCGTCTCTTCCTGTCGTTTTTTTCTTTCTGTTGACACTAACACTCCAGTGCTCTCCACTGACCCTCCCTTCCTCATTTCCTTAGTGTAATGTCCAGCACACGCTACACGAGTTGTCGGCCGATTGTCGGCCCATTTTCAAGACATGAGAGACACATTTTAGCCGACAGAAACTCTAGGTAATGGTTCGGTCGGTTTCGATCGTGCGTGTGGTGTCCAGCCCCCTGGGCACAAAATTATGGCTACAAGTCCAGTTAA
>NW_006800267.1:597796-661241 GCF_000485575.1 Poecilia formosa
ATCTATGGCAGGAAATCACATGCATTATTAGTCATTTCCATTAAATCAGTGTCAAAAGGTCTTGAAACAATATCATCGTTTATCGCAATAATTTTTTAGACAATTAATCACTCAGCAAAATTTGTTATCGTGACAGGCCTAGTGGTGCTATTGTAGAATGATTTGAGTTTACAGGTAGGTGTACCGAGCAAACAGCCTTTTTTATAACCTGTGCACATACAGAACTTTTATGGCTGGAATCAAAGTGCAGAATCCTGCGATTCGCCACACAACCTTGAAAAGCTCCACCAAAGTATAGCAGGAAGGACTCGGTAACCATCATTAACTTCTGTTATTTGGGAACATAAATGTTTCTCATTCATCTGAGATGCTGCAGTAAGAAAGATGGAGCAAACCTAAGCTTTATGGCAACACATTGGTTCAAGAGCTTGTGGGATTATTGGCTTGTTGGCTGAAAGAGGAACAGCTTATCCTGTTCTCTCACATCCTCATTTGATAGTTTTTGTCTGTTAAAGCTATTCAGTATTCTCACTTTTTATAGTTAGTCTTACATTGTCTACCCTCATAACTGGATTACTTCAGATCTAAGGATTGTGGGAGTTTTACTTTTTACTTTAGTGGAGTATGAACTACACTACACTATTTTTCTACTTCCATGCTGAACAAGGTGCCAAGGAGTCTCTTGTTGACATGGAGGATATTGACAAAATTCTACAGACTACGTCTGACTTGAGGATTTTGCAACTGGAGGTGGTTATCGAGATCAACAAAACACACACATTGAATTTAAGGACATCAAGCAAAATTTAAGCATCACATGTCTATAACGCGGCCGTTACAGGTTCGATTCCTGACCTGGTGACCTTTGCCGCATGTCTTCCCTCTCTCTTTTTACCTACTTTCCTGTCTTAGCATTTTCAAATAAATCCCACTAGAGCCAAACAAAAAACTTCAAAAAGAAAAGAAAATGTGAACATTTTGATTAAAGAAAAAAACATATTTCTACATTTTTGTTTCTCTTGTTTGAAACTTGCCAAACTGTGACATTAAATCCCAGCTGTGTAGCGAATTATGGCTTTATTTTTAGTACCATTACATCCCTGATTTCTACACATATTTATAAACAATAAAGTATGCTTAATATTTAATGAGTGAATAAATTCATTTGTTGTCAGTGTTTTATAGTAGTTTCTAACACTTTTCTCCTGTCTCCCTTTCCAGGGGATTTTTTTTTCTTTTGGAAACAAGACTTCTGACTCATGACTCAACCTGTGTAGGGAGATTTAGATAGTTACCATGTTTAATTTGATAAAGAAAGACAAGGAGAAGGAAGGGAGCAGGAAAGAGAAGAAAGAGAAGAAGGAGAGAATGTCTGCAGCAGAGCTGCGCAGCCTGGAGGAGATGAGCATGAGGCGTGGTTTTTTCAATCTTAAGAGGGAGGCTAAGCGGGAGTCTAAGAACAAAGTGGAGATCTCCAACCCCATTCCTATCAAAGTGGCCAGCACCAATGAGCTGTCCCTCACCGATATCGAGTCGGATGAGTTCAGCAACCGAAGCAGCATGGCCTTGGACGATCAGATCAGTGTGGCCAGCTCCACTGATGACTTGAAAGGAGAAGGAGGAGGTCAGGACGGACATCGCAGCTCTGTACGGGACCGTGTGGCTCACTTTGGTTCTCTTGCCAAGCAGAACTCCTCACAGATGGGGCAGATGATGAAACGTTTCTCCTTCTCCCAGAGGAGCAAGGAAGAGAGCCCGTCAGAGGGCTCCACACCTTCTGGACAGAACTCTGCTGCTCCATCACCGCAGGTCGAAAGCAAAGTGTTCAACATGCTTCGCAAGCACAGCCAAAGAGTTCAACCAGAGGTGGCAGACACCAAAAAAGTTTTCATCCCTGAACTGGTTGATAAGATTTTTCCCGCACCCTTGCAGCTGCCTACTGTGGTTGCACCAAGTGCCCCAGAAACACGGGAGCTGGAGCTGCAGAGACGCAACACTGGTGACTTTGGGTTCTCTTTACGCCGTACCACTATGCTAGATTGCAGCCCTGATGGAGGGGTCTACAGGCGCGTGGTCCACTTTGCCGAGCCTGGTGCTGGCACTAAGGACTTGGCGCTTGGACTTGTACCTGGCGACAGGCTAGTGGAGATAAACGGCCGGAATGTAGAGAACAAGAGCCGTGACGAGATAGTTGAGATGATCCGTCAGTCAGGAGACACAGTGAGGCTGAAGGTCCAGCCCATCCTGGAGTTGAGCGAGCTGAGCCGCTGCTGGCTGAGGAACATCGAGGGTTTGCGCAGAGAGGCCCGACATGTAAGCAGCTTTCTTTTACTACATCTAGAGAGAAACTTGACAACATTACAACATGATATTACATTGTGAAAGCATTAGACAATGTTGTTGAGACATTGTGCATCACCTGTTCCATTCTATGCACTGTAGTTCTATTCTCCTGCTCAGAACGTCTGTTGAGGGAAGGAATAGATTTAGCTTTCAATGAATAGCAAAGTGATATTAAATTATTAATATAATTAATATTCCTGTTTAAAAATACAGGTACTACTGAAGCATGTAAGTTACCTTGCTTTAAAAAAAAACAAAACGTTTGGGTTGTTCATTGAATGCATCGTTTTCAACAGACACCATCATACAGTTCAAAGTATTTAACTGTTGTTCTACTTTGAACATAAAAAGACTTTTGGAAGACATTTAGTCCATTTCAGCAAAAAGAAACTAAAAGACCTCTCCTTCTGTAACTACTAACCTGGGAGCTAATGCTAATGCAGAGGAAGACAACATTTAGCTGTTCTAGCTAGATGTTTGGGCTCTTCAGAATGCTCTAGTTTGTCAGCTTGACTAGTTAGTAACAGATAAATTTACCGGAGCATCGTTGAAAGTCCACAGGGAAAGAGATACTGAGATTTGAACCTATGAGCTTGTGACTGGAAGAATGACTTCAGATCAGATATTGGACCAGGAGTTAGCAACCATTTAACTGAAACTATTGTTGCCTTCAGTCCAGCTGTTTCATTTAACTGATGCGTGGCTTGAGTTATAAAGATTATTTTGTATTATAGTAAATTTTTAGGACGTTTTATATTGGCAAACACATTTTCTTTTTCTTTTGAGATTGGTTAATAAAGAAAATCATAAAAAAGTCATTAAAAGGACAGTTAAAATTTTCTTTCAAAACTTAAAGAATATAATATAGTGTGGTTTGCCGCCTGAAGAGAAAAAAATAATTAATAGAAAAGTATTCCTAACACTATAATGCAAAAAAACTGAAAAGGCTAACATTTATTTCTGATATTTACGTGTTATAAAATTTTGCTAAATTTTAATAAGTTTTGACCACAGCTCTGAGAGCCACAACAGGGGGTCTAAAGAGATGCGGACCCATTGGAGCATTCTTTAGCGGTGCACAGATAAACCAGCTAGCCGATAAATGGGCCCCAGTTTCCTTAACTTTGGGAGATCGGCTGATACTTACATGTGAAATCTATCTTATCCATCTCGGCAGAGGTCAACCACTGAACTCTTCTCTGCTGTGAGAGAGGCTGCACACTTTGAGCTTCATTAAGTAGTTCTATGTATGAATGAACATTAACATTAATTAACATTTAATTAATGTTAAAAGTGTGAATTGTTAGCTTCCTGGGCTGTTTGTATAAGTGTATGTGTGCTGAACAGTATGGAGCCCCCTAGAGAACCTGGGGAATTTTTTTTTCTCTTGCGAGATTTTGCGATCTCTCACAATAATGTACTGGTCAGTTCATGAGGCATTGAGAATACTGAAAATCTTTCTGCTACAATATAAGTTTTTTCCATGTATGTTAATATCTCATTAGTAACATATCTGAAGTTTTGTATCTTTTTTTAATGATACAAATGCACCACAAACCTATATGCAAAATTCAAAAGCAAAACAGGTTAAACATGGGCTTTCCATCTCTTTCCATTCCATCTGAGACATAAACAGAAACTTTCCTTAAGAAGGAAAGTAAGAAAAACTACATTCATGACTACATGACTATTACATGACTGTTTTTGAGTTATTTTCTCCGGCAGTTCATCTGACAGTTTTGACTGTGTCTTTTTTGTATTGGTAGTCTGGTTAACAAAGGTCCGTTTTCATGTACAGTCACATCTCAGCCTTCCAACAAACATGAACATGCATTAATAGATTGATTTTCAATAATTGTTTTGCAACAAAAAGTTAAGAATGTATAAACACGTTTTCTCTGAGGCTCTTTAAATGTGTACATATGTGCAATTATAAATGGACATTTGTGACTGTACATGAAATAGACCATGATGTATTTGCTAATTTATTGCAAGGGAATGCAATACTTTAGCAAAGTAAAGCCAAAGAAACATTGTTTCCCAATTCTCTTAGAACAGGGTCTACTGGTACATCTGAAGAATAAGTTTACAATTAGAATATAATTTCTTTTGTCACTCATTTCAGGAAGAGAAACTTATTCATTGATGACACACATCTTGCAATATTTAAGGTCTTGTTTTCTTGTAATTTTGATAATTATGGCTTATAGATAATAACCCTGAATTCAGTTTCACATAAAATTAGCACATTACATCTGTTTGCTGTGTAAATAAACAGTCCTTTCGTTCATTTTATGCTTATGTTTTAACTCGTGTTCCAATACTCTTTCGGTCACCATGTCTGTTTTCTTGTCTCGTTCCTGGTCTGGTTAATTGGAAGGTAAGTCACCAGTATTTTTGGAAGTTCCTCCTGCCATTTCTTCCCTGTGCCCTTGGATGTTCTGAAGTATCTGTGAAACCTCAATTTTCCCATTGCTCTTTGGATAATACGGTGATACTCTGATGTCCAATGCTTGCTTGCTTCACCATTGCTCTTGGTAGCACTATCCTGTGTCCTCTCAGCACTGGTCCACCATATGTTTTAAACTCCCCAGCACATCTGTTATAAGGCTGTGGCTCTGATGGAAGTAGGTTTGGCCATTTTCCTGTCACCCCGATTGTCTTTAATTGTTTCTTTGTGTTGTCCTCTGTCATTTACTGTTTCATGTCCTCAAGTTTCATGGCTTGTACTTCATGCATCGCCACTGCCAGCACTCTGTCCACTTATTTCTACATACTCATTGTTCTCTGTCTCTGGTAAATAAAGTTGTGAAAGTGAATCTGCTACATTGGACTTTACAACTATCTGTTCTATCTTATAATCATAAGGTTGTAGCCTCAAATCAAGTCTCTGTATTCATGGTGGTGACAGTGTAACCTTCTCTGGGTTGAACATGTATTTGAGGAGTTTATGGTTAGTTTGCAGAGTAAGCATGCCCTCCCACAAATAAGGTCTAAAATATTCCACAGCCCATGCGCATCCTAAAGCCTCATGTTCTGACAATATAGAGTTATTTTGGGGTCAATGAACGGCTTGCATAAGCTGCTGGATTCTTCTGTCCATCTGATTGGGTCTGTAGCAAAACTGCTCCTAATCCTGCTGGACCAGCATCACTAATGACAACAGTTGAAGTAGGCCAGGCATGGCTCACTCACCAATGCTTGTTTAATTACTTAAAATGATAATTGTGTTTCACTCATCCACAAACAAGGAAAGGACAAACATGGCTATCAATGGTTCTGATAAGTTTGCATAGTTTTGTAAGAATTTCAGGTCTAGGCCCTTTGTAGATATCTTTGACCTTTCTCTGGTCTGGTTTAATTCCTGTGTCTGTAATTACATGTCCGAGTGTCTCAATCTGTTGCAATCCAAAGATGTGCTTGTGTCTGTTAAGGGTTAAACCTCTGTTTTCAAATCTCTGAAAGACTTTTTGAAGTGGCAGCAGCCTCTTTGTATGATGAATGCCGTCAGTGATCTCAATTCTGTGGATAAATCGCTCTGCCAAAATCCCTTCTATGCATCTTTTAGCAAAACACTTCTGCTCCATGTACTGCCGGTAAGATGCTACACAGTTGGTAATTATGGCTTATAGATGTCTTTCTCTGATCACTGCTCTATTAACTTCCCTAAGGTCTCTGCATGGCCTCACTTCTTTTGCGTCTTTGTTAGATGTTAAAAACCTATTCTGATCTTTCATTCACTTCTTCTATTATACTTGGTTCAAGCATCTTAGCTAGCTCCTGATTTACAGCTTCTAACATGGGATAAGCCATCCTCCTTAAACCCTGTGCTACAGGCTGGAGTTTTTCATCGACTGTAACCTTGTGGTTTTGACCTTTAATCTCTCCAAGTCCTTTGATAACTAGTGAGTACTCTTTAACGAGCTTGTCAAACCTGACTGTTTGCCTTACTGTGTTCACTTTTTCTCCTGTATTAAGTATGTTATTAAAAGCTTGTTTTTCTGCCTAGCAGTGCTTCTACATTTCCTTCTATCACATATATGTTATCTTTAACTACTTTTTCTTTCCACCTCATTTCAACCTCAAAGTAGTCTACTCGTTTAAGTGGAGTAGTTTGTGTCTCATACTGTCACAACATAGTGACAGTTTTAACAAATATGTAAAAAAAAAAAAAAACATTAAAAAAAAATAAAAGTTATGTACTGAAGCTTTACCAGTTAGTCCATGAGCAGATTACCTGAGTTAACTCTTATAGTCGTTTATTTACAAAGACATTGTCCCAAAATGTCCCTTCCTCCCCTATGTGTAGCCCCTTGGATCAGCTAACGATGGAAGCACAAAGCAACAAGCTCATCTGTCCAGCAGCAGAGTCAGTATGCTGTAAATAGCAATGCTGGGGTCAGGAGTGTGTGAGGCTGGATAGGTCATTAATGAATTGATTTAAAGTGATCTATATCATTTAGCCAGGAACATCGTAGTAGCTAAAACTGACTTGTCTAAACATAGAGAACATCTGTTTTATCTGGGAAGCACAGTTATTCCTTCTACATTCAGCATATCTTGCTCAATAAATCAAAATGTAATAAGAATGATATAACAACAAGAACTAAAATAGCAACAGCATAAATCCTTCCAGCTGCACAGCATCCAAACATAAAATGATGCAACCAAAAAAAATGATGAACATATGTTTACAAAAAAACCCCAAAAACAAATCAGAACTGATGTAGCAGAGCTACTGAAATATGCTGCCACCATGAGCAGCACCAACTCTGGAATGGAAAGCTAAAGCTTAGTAGAGCCATGATTGCCTTCTCACCTGTATGGATATTTCTCCCATGTTCATCCTCCCTGGTCAGATGGGATGGACTTGATCAAATTATGGACGTCACACTGAGAACAAAGAAAACCCTTAATGTAGATTAACATACATGCTTTTGAGTAGATAAATATTTTCCAGGAGGATGGTGTTTATTTCTTGTCATTATTTAAAGAAGAAGATTGATTATTTAAAATTATTCTGACTGACGCTAAAGCACTAGCCCCCTATTCTGTTCAGGATGACTGTGCAATCCATATTGTGCTCTTGGTGCATTGATACACTGAGCAAGTATTTGTTCCCAGTTTGTTCTGTGGAAATATTCCACTCTGACTGAGGACAAGACTCGCTTTGTGTCATATGAGGCTCAACTCTAATGATTTCCACACAGCACACTGAGGACTACTTTGTTGTTCGTTGTGATCAAATGACAGCAGTGCCACAACCATTCTTTACATTTTTTATTTAACAACGTGATAAAATTTTCATATCTTTTTGTTATCAGAAATTCTGTTTCTGTTTAGTGTGTGAGGAATTATAAGTTGCAACTAGACTTGAGACAAAATCACTCCAGAATGACTCGACTGATTCAGTCAAACATGATACAAGCTCAGAGTCCTGGAACACAAAACATTTGGATAAAGGAGGTTTTACTTTGTTTTTTGTCCTGCATATGTAAAAAACAATAGATTCCTTTTTATAACAGATGGCATTAGAATACGATTTTAAATAAGGAGAAGCTAACAGTAATGATTCAGTTTTGAAAAGGTGTATAAAAACACCCTATATAAGAAAATGTTTTTTTTTTCTCCTGTGGAAGAAAAAAAAATCTAATTTTGACCTGACAGCTCCTTAGTAAAAACCTTTGCAGGGACATCAAAGTATTATTTTTCTGTAATGAAATAAATTGGAACTGTTTTCAACACACCAACCTTTTGCCTGATCACTATAAACTTCCAGCAGGATGGTGTCTGTCCACACAGACATGAATATAGCCCACAGACAGGATCCTGCTATTCTTCTCAGCTGTGACGTGTTTGTACAGGATATTCCTAACAAAGCATTAAACCTGACTGAACAATAAGACAATCAGAGGCTTATTATTAGCTCGAGCTGGGCTACACTAAAGGTTTTTCCTGGCCACAGGGTTTATTACAGACATTAAGTTGATTAAAACAATTTGTTTTACCTTTCTTTTTGTCATGGATTTAAGTTGAACTGAATCAGTTCTTGTGTGCTTATGTGTTGAGGTGTCTTAATTGATGTGTAGATTACTAAGTAGTCAACATATTACCACAAATCTGTGTTTTTTTTATATAACAGACATTTTGGTTTAAGCTACTTTGAACTGAAAATAATTCCTTTATTGAACTCTTAAGGCTTGGCAGTAAGTCTCCCAGTGTTGTGGACTTGTACAAACAAAACAAACTTTTATTTTTGAACACTTGATTTATGAAGATTTTCAAGTAAATTTATATCACAACAGCATGACAAATTCAAACAACATATTCCCAATATTACACAAGCAAATAAATTATAAAATGATAATAAAATAACTAATGAATACATAGATTAAAGGCTGGGGCAGAGTTCACAACTGTGTTATTTGCAGTCCATCTTATCTGGTTGCTACTTAAGTAAGGTGGTTGAGTAAAGGGAGCATCGTTGCTCATTCACATGTTCCAATACTGGATTCCATATCCTAGAAAATTCATATCGCAGTCTTTCCACATGTAGGCTATTTACAAGTTCAGTTAGCCAGGTTTCAAACTTCCTGAGGAAGAGAGGTTCTTTGAAACTGGAAAGGAATGATCCATAGTAGATACAGTACTGTTGCGGATGGTAAAATAAGAGGGTAATGGAGGAGAAGCAATCATTAATTTTGCTTTAGTTTCAGCAGAAGTATCTTTTATTATATAAATCCTATAATAATGCATGTAAAGCACATTTCCCTACACTTTTGACTGTTAAACATGCCATAGTCCTGGGTTGTACCATAGTACCACTGCCACACACCACCAGCCTATCCTGATGTTCATGTACATACAGGGTGTGTGGGTACCTACATATTTTATTTAGCTATTGATTGAAATTTGTATTGAAGCAGTTTTCAAGTAAAAGTGAAATCCCACAAGTTACATTTGTCATGAATGAAAACTAGTGTCTTCCTTTGCTGCTTGGAGTTTAACATGCCGTCACTCCCTCTGTTACACACAAGATGAGCCTGATCAGGGTCTTGCAGAGGAGGGGCTTTTGCTTCTTAATTATGTGAAACTTACAGCAGGAATAAAGTTAGAAGAGATATTAAAAGTAAGAGGCCATGTTTACTTGACTTAACAGGTTTAACGGAAGCTGCTGGAGAGCAGTCCCCTCCTTTTGCATTGCTTTCTGGTATTTGTGGAATCTGCTCTGGAACAAATAGGCCACTTCCTGACCCCGTCCATCTGACATTTTCTTCTTAGGGAAGTGTAATGAAGTTCTGTGGATGCAGGAAATGGAGGAGGGGAAACAGCTTAATGTGTGGGAATGTGGTTTACTAAAAGGATCATTTTGTTTTCTATGCAGTACACATCTGTCTCCAGAACTAATGTCTATCTTTAAGATTCACTGGACTTTTTCGGCCTTTTATCTATCTATCTATCTATCTATCTATCTATCTATCTATCTATCTATCTGTCTATCTGTCTATCTGTCTGTCTGTCTGTCTGTCTGTCTGTCTGTCTGTCTGTCTGTCTGTCTAAATTTTATAAAATTTATAATTAAAACTGGATTAGGACCAACGTTAGCCTCGTAGTTATAACAATTCAGTCAAAACTCACACAAAGATTACATGTTTGTAAGTTGTAAACAGCAGAATCTGTTGACTTTATGAAATTGCTATGGGTCTAGGTCAGGGGTCCCCAAACTTTTTCCTGTGAGGGCCACATAACTTTTCCCTTCCTTGGTGGGGGACCAGAGTCAGTTTGTAACAGAAAAAGTGTGATGATTGCAGGAGTGCCTAAATGTAAAAATTTATTGTTTTCCAGAAAGCACAATCAAATAACCCTCTCTGGGTTCTTCACAGAACAAAAGTCAGGAAATAAATAATAACACTATTAATGAAATAAATAATAACCACATAACCCTCTCTGGGTTCTTCTGAGAAAAAATCCAGGAAATAACAGATCGCATAATCCGGAAAATAACGTATTTTCCGGACTATAAGCCGCACCCCCAAAGTTTTTAAAAAAAAAAACCAGTAAACATACACGTATAAGCCGCAGATATCTCTGCCGCTCTAGGTTTTCCACAATGATGCAGCAGCAGCAGCAGAGGGGGGCGGACACTCAACATTTGAGTCATAAAATGTCAATTGCATATCGCATTTATTACAGTTGGAAAAAGAAAAAGTTGCCAAGTTTAGATTTAACTGAACTGATTACGGTAGTTTCTGAACGGTAACTGTAACAATAAAAGTGCTGATCCTTCGTGTTGCTACTAGCATGAGCTAAATGAAACTGGGTGCCGCCTTCTTCTTCTTCTTCTTCTTCTTCTTTAGATTTCAACAGCAGCTTGCATCCATTATTGTTGCACTACTGCCATCTACTGGATCCTAATATCTATACCTCAAATTCTCATAATGATCCCAGTATTATTTAAAAAAATGAAAAATCTCCTTTTTCCCCTCAATGCTATTTAACTGATCAACAACATTCTCAAATTTCCATTCCCTATTAAAACCTTATTCCGTTTTAATGGGCACTTTCTTCTTTTATTTCCAATTTTGACTTCCATTGATTCACTTTCTGCTAAAGAGCCCCCTGGTGGGTGAAGAAAAATCCACATATAAGCCGCACTGGACTATAAGTCGCATGGTTCAAAGCTTAGGAAACAAAGTAGTGGCTTATTGTCCGAAAAATACGGTATATGAAAAAAAATCTGAATGCTCTCTGGTATTGTTCAGGGGGCTGGAGCAAATGTGGAGGCGGGCCGTAGTTTGGGGACCACTGGTCTAGGTGGCTGGGCTTGAGAAGGATTCAAGGACTTTTTATTGTCATACTATCATACTAGCTTTGTTGTTTGTACAAAATTCGGACTCAGGTCCCAGTTTTTATATATATATATATATATATGCACATTACATGTACAATATATACACACATTCAGGTTTTTTGGTCATATGAATAATCTCTTTTGCGGTTTCTGGGGTATCCTATTGAGGAGACATGTTGTGGCAGACCCTGAATGTGTTGGAATGGTAAAATATCCCTTTTGCCCTGGGAAAGCTCTGGGATGCCCAACATAAAGCTGGAGAAATGTCTGAGTTTCCCTCCTTTATTTGTTACTCCTGTAAGCCAATGTCAGGGATGCATAGAAGGATGAATGAGAACCCACAAGGATTTTGTTTGCAAAGTTTTAGTTCTGACAAGTGCAAAGATTTCTCTGCTAAATTGAAATTGTAAAAGTTGAAGAATAATTTTTCCTCTTTAAAAGTTTAGATTAAATAGTCTGTCCTGCTTTTACAATCCTAACTTCATGGGTTATTTTAATACCAAAAGTGACGATGTGGCAACATTTTCCTTTCTCTGCACAGAAACCTCCACCACAGTGCAAATAGACAGTTTTTCTGCATCACAAACTACAGTGCTCTTCATGGCTGTCAGCCTGTCCTCTGTTCTTTTTGTAGACCATAGAACTGTTGGTCTTTTTGGGTTTAGCAATGTCTCTTTCCTAGACAAGGAAATTATTTTATGGATAAACTATGTGCTCTCTTTCATCTCACTGACTTGAAGTTGAACATCCTACCTAACGTCTCAGACCCCCAAGCAATGCCTCACGGAATTTGACACATTGCTTTTTGAATTTGAATTTGAATTTGGTGTAAAGTCCACCTATAAAAACATTTCTTATTGTAGATTTATACATTTCATATTAGGGAATAGTCCTGTGACACTTTCGGGACATAAGTATAGCAAAAATACTCTTAGACATTGCTGATATCTTTCCTCCTTGGTGATAAGTTGACACACATCCATGCACACTGTCAAAACTCCCAACCTAGTTGGTCCTTGTTGTCAGGTCTCTTTGATTAGCTGCATTTAGGAGAAAGTCTCTGAGGCTGACCATTCTAAGTGGTGTGAAGCTTATGCTGTTACATTAAGAGGATCTTTGGCATCTGATACTTCTAATTTATGATACAAGAGGGTTAACCCAACCTCAATAGGCTCTTAATCCTAATTCCTTCTTAAATGGTTTTCGCTACCTTCATAGCCTCTTAAGGTGCTTTTCCACTGTCAGGTCACACTCTAACCGGTCAATGTGCTGTTCAGTTCTACCGCAGGTAGTGAGCTTCTCCATTATATGCTCTATTCCTCACTATTGTGGGCAGGATGTGAGCGCACAGCAACTGTGGTCAACTCTCTGCTGATGTTTGCATTAATACTCATCTATGGAGAACCTGGAGGTTGTGGTTCTGATGGACTGCAACTCAGATATGTCATTTTGTCTTATAGAAATTAATTTCTGGCCCAATAATAATGATAATCAGCTGATTATTTGACTATACATATAAATATAATTACAGTCTGGCACTTTATTTTTTTAAATGCGCAACCTTTTGGATTTAAGCGATTCAGTCAAAAGATATAAACCAATAAATATATGAACTTTTTTTTTTTAAATCCAAAGGAAAAATAAAATTAACATCACAACCTAATATAGTTTCAGTGTTTCACACTTTTGTCGTAAAAATGCAGCTCCATGACAAAGCTGACCACAGCTTCACCGTTACTCTCTTCTTTATTGGTGTCCGTTCTTCAAAGTGACAAGCTGCTAGCAGTGCTGCTAATTCACAGCCAATCTCCTGCCAAACTTAACGCATGTGTTCTGTACTGAGCAGCTCCCTGATAGCAGACAGCATGTCTGCAGTCCACAGCTAATCTATATCGTCGTTTGAAGTTTTCAGTGATGTAAATCATGGCAATAAATCAATGCGGTCTGCTGGCAATCAAATTGCTTCAGAGCCTTACACTGCTCAGTTCTGCTAGTACTGCCTCTGAAATACATATGAAAATCTGAGCACAGCCAGGCAGAGCTGGATGTCCTAATGAGTGTGGCTGGGTTAGAGACGGTCTAGTGAATTAGCACCTTTATATACCAAGGCACGGTCTCAAATCTTCCGGTTATCCTGTGTTATGCAGTGATTAGGGGACCTTCTCCTGTTGGAGAGCAAGAACAAATGGTGGTCACTAGTCTTGTAACTGGATGTTTGTGGCTATTTGGTTGGCTAGATGTCTACTACTCCATCCCACCAAACTGTAAATGGGTCAGTTAATATTGACTACTGAAAGTGCTGTTACACTACAGTGCATATTGACCCAACCAACCAACACATTCATGCAGCCATGTTCAAATCAGTTTGCAAATTGGGGTGAAGTTCCTTAGGATCAATATTTGCTGATCCCAAGTTTGGAGACTTTGGATCTCTTTGAGTCACAACTTCCTCAGAAGGAAGGGCGTTGACACATGTCTGACAAACAGAGTGATGAGACATTTGTAGCTTCTCATGTTTTAGTAAGGCAGATTACTACTAGTAGGCCATTAGGACACATACATGAGGTTGATTGACTGTTCTAAGACACACCTCCTGGCTGTGATTGGTAGTTTTTGACCAGTAGTGGTGCATTAATTCAGATGGCGATAACACCTCATGGAGGAGGTGGAAGAGCTCGATCTTTTCACAGATTATCTGTCTCATAACATACTGTCATGGTTTAACAAATATGTAAAAAAACATAATTTTTTTTAAAAAGTTACAAACTGTGACTTTAAGGTCAGGTTGAAATCACTGAAAAGCTCTTCATTTTTCCTCCTATAAATTATGCATTCACCATCTGCTGCTTTGTGTTGTTTTTTTTCCCTGAGGAGTAGAAATAGTTTAATATCTAGAATCTCTTTGTTGATTATACACATGCTCTATCCAGGTACATTGGAATTATTGTGCAGAACTTACAGTCGAGTCACCAAACCACCAAAAAGAAATAAAAACTAGCACTGAATCCAGACTTGTTGTGAAGTCTGCGTTCAGACTTCACAACATAATATGAGAATCCACAAAAGCAAAGTTGTGTGGATTCTCAACATGTACTTTCTGCTACAACTTTCTCAGTAAAAAAATGGCATATTTTCAGACATGAACCCACTTCTAGTAGGATTAGCATTGAACTGCCTGAGGGTAAAGGCTGCTTTGCTCTTCATTCTACTCCTTTGAACTCCACCCACTTTACTTCCTGTTGCAGTATTGAGTGGCTGGAGTTTTTGGGCCCCGCTGCATTAATTACTCACCATCTCTGTTGGGTTGTGACTTCCCTTAATTATCATGGCAATGACTATGAAACTGATCAAAACTTAGGGTGATCTCAAGTACTTAAAGCCACAGAAGCCTCATTGGCTGTCCTTCTGCTGCCATCTTGTGGCAGAAGTGGCCATAAATGGAGAAGGCTGCCTTGAAGTTGGAGTATGTAATGGTTTTATATGAGATATGTTTTTACATATTTGTTAAAACTGTCACAATGTTATAACAGTATAGTATGAGAAAGATAATCTGCTCCTCTACCTTCAGTGCTCCCGTTGCTAACTGTAGAAATGCACCGCTAAGTCAGAAACAACCAATCAAAGCCAGGATGAGGGTCCTTAGGACTGTCAGTCATTCTTATGTACATGCTGCTCATACCCTTCCCCTTTCTGTCTGCTTTGCTACAGCTTCTCCCCATTAGTAGAGCCTGCTGTGAATGCTCAGGCATTTGCCACCGATGACGGCAGATAAAAAGTTTTAAGTTTTTAGTAAGTTGTTTCTCTGCCATTAGCGGATTGAACAGCGCAAACATGAGTTTGATTGACAGCATTCATACCTTCCTCCTGGCTCTGATGGGTTGCTTTTGACCGGGAGCAGTGCCTGGCTGTAGACTGCAATAATAGCAGGAGCAGCTTGAATTTTTTTTTCTTTTCAGAGTAACTGTCTCATATTATACTGTCACAACATAGTGAGAATTTTATCATGAATGTAAAAAAAAAAAATCAACATTTTTATAAAAGTTACATACTGCAGCTTTAAGGTGTTGTTTCTTCTTGGAATGTGGTAGATATGGAGATTATACCACCCCAACATCTGTACTGGAAGTTCTCCTTTAGAAACCTTTAAACCCTGTCAGCCAGCTTGTGTTGTTGATGTTGTCCACTGTACATAGCACTTACTGCAGTCTAATGGACACACACACAAAGGGGCATGTGTGGGTGTTGTTGGACTGTGGTGGTCTTTGGTTGGGAGATCAGTGGGGCTTCTATATTTATCCCACTCAACAGTCTCCATATAATCACAGCTGTCTTCACATCCCTTGTCTGACCATTGATTTAAATAGCTGACCTATCAGAAACCTTCGCCTTGGTTCTCTCTCTGGTCTGCCTCTTGCCTGTCACTTGGATCTTTTTGCAGTTAAGTTAGTTTGCTGATCTGTATGGCTCTCTATTGAGAACTCTCTGACACAATTACTTCACCTACAGGTAGAACATTTAACTTTGTCTTTATTAGTCTAACAATACTGGAGCTGTGATGCATATCAGATATCAGTAAGGAGTACAGTTTTTTAAATTGTGTTTTCCAAGGAGTCAGCTTGAGGAATTTTTGCCTGAAATGACTATTTCCTGGTTGCTTCCTTGGTGGTGTCAGTGGGTATCTGTGGGCCACAGGTTGGAGGGGTTATCATCTTCTGGAAATTCACCCATGGCCACCTTCACATGTTGAAATGTCACTTTTCTGGTTTCTACACTGATCCAGCACACTAAAAGCTTACGTAAAGTAACCGAGTTCTTTTTGTTCAATGCATTGAGTAAGTGAGCTGATTAATATGTGAAGGTTGGTGTTTCTTACTTCTGTTTATTATTTGGGCCAAAACCATTTTTCAGAATGGTGGTTGGTATTTTCTTGTTATAGAGACAAAGTAATGTGGTTGCTAGTGGGCCAAAGCTAAACATTACTAACAGTACTTGTAGACTGGCAGAACCAATGAAAGCTTCTGGTTTATGAAATGATCTTCTTGTTATATTTATAATGTGTTTTGTTAAGGAAATAGTAGACTCTAATTAAGATGGAACAGTAATTGATTAATAAAAGAAAATGGAGTAAGAGTCCTAGATGTTGCTTAAGTAGCACTTTTATTTATCATTTAATTTATGTCTCTCTGCTATCTGTTGTATTTTCAAACCATGCAGCAGTGTTGTATTTGAATGACTTTGCATTTCATTCATGCTCAGAGTCCACTGTGTCCATGCCGTCCCAGAGTTCTGCGTTAGATCATTCCAAATGGAAATTATTTAGAGCCTTTATCAGAGCAAAGTGTTTAGATAGAAGAGCAACCAGTGGGGAAATCTAACCAGCAGATTCATTCCATTCATCACACTTCAGGTGCTAATTTGATTCCAACCAGGCAATTAAAAGGTAAGGTAATCACAGGCTTTGTTGAGTAATGTCCTGTTCAACATAGGAAGAACACACCCTGTGATTCTGTAGCTAGTAGAACCAGATAGAGAAAACAACTTGACACAAAGTAATTCACAATCAATTTTTTCTCTTTGCAAACTCTTCAAGTTTGCTTCAGTTAAATATAAGCCTAAATTAATATGATATCTTCAGAAAACACCTTGCCTCTCACCCATTGACCACTGGAGATGGGTTGCAGCCCTCTTTCAAACCCTGCAGGGATGAAAGCGTGTTAAATAATGGATGGATGGATTTTCAGAAAACAAGTCCTATAAAGGATCAGGCAGAAAATTCTTAATCAAAACCTTGTTGATTAAAGAAACGCTTAACGGGATGAACTTTCAGTTTTTAATTTTAAAATAATTTCTACGGATGTTTTACTGTGAAAAGATGAGCTTGTTTACTACTAAATAAGTTTGGATAACTTTGGAACATAACTTACCCCTGATGTTCTCTTGCTGTACAGCTGACTTTCCATTTCAGAATGAAAATATCTAAATAAAAAGCACTTTTTGTTCAATTCATTCAGAAGTTCAACACTGTCTTTTATTCACTTCTTAAACTTTGTCGTTTAAGTTGTAATTTATGCCTTAAACTTGAACATCTTTGCTATTTAGAATTCAGAGCAAAGATGTTAAATGTGGATTTAGAAAACGCTTTCCCAATGTAATTTATAACTTCAGCTCAGAGTGAGAGGAAACCCCTCTAAGCAATTCAGTATAATATGTAGCAGCCTTTAACTAACTTGGATTTCACCTCATCACGTCCTACTTGAAGCCTGATGCAAAAATTGGGTTGAGGTGCTGTGCTTCAGATCATTGCAAGATCAGTTCATCCATAATTGACACCAACCATGGAGAGGTGCTTGTTATCGCATCGTCCATTGTTGGTGTAAGTTGTTGTTGTTGTTATTATTATGATGTCAGGGCTCACATTTGGCATAGCATGAATGTGTAAAGCATTCTCCATAAATGTGTACATAATAAACCACTGTAATGTTCCTAGGTCCAAAACAATACCATATAATGAATTCTCCTCCCACATGCTGCACAGCTGAGTGTCCTTATCAGAAAGGGGAGGCTCTATTCTTACAGCCTTCCAAAACAAGACACACTTGTTAAGCACATTCCTGATTATATTGTCACAGACTATAGAGCGTCACCTACTACCTGAGACTTACAGTTTGAAATGTTTTGAAATGTAGCTTGTAAGTTCAATCTACTTTCTCCTAAAATTGCACAATCTCACCTTAGGGGAAACTGTAGACTAGAGATCAACTGATACAAGTATTTTTAAGGCCAGTGCTGATTATTTTGACATCAGTTGAATCGATCTCTGCTGAGTGTTTTTGGGGCTGATTCTTGAAGCTGATATTGCCTCCCTCCGTTTACATGATAATAATAACCCAATGATAATAAATGTTACACAAGTATCGATTTCAAACTGGAGGGGAGGAAATGGAAAGAGGAAATATTAGAGGAGAAAATAGATCAATGTATGATTGTTAAAAAAAGTGTCAGTAAATAAAAATATATACAGAATATAGAAAAAATAATTTAATGAAAAGTTGTAATAAATAAAATATTACATTAAATACTGAAAAGGAAAATGAAAGAATAGTGATATTACCTTAATATTGTTGAAACTTATAAACAAATATTACTTTGTCACTGAATAATCACATATGTTTGGAAAGTTGTACCATTTAATATTTGCAACATTAATTACTTTATCAAGTTCTTTATTTCTATAGTTATTGGTAATTTTCCCAGTCTGACTCATACCTTCATCTTCATCATATATTTATCAACTTCTGGGTTTACAGAGTTAAATGTAAAAAAGGATTCAGGAGATCATGCCAAAGATTTTCCAATCTACACCTAAGAGTTTTTGAGTCATCTGTTCTGACATGTGATTTAACTCTATATATTCTTTCCATTCATCCTGTTCTAGCTCCTCCTTCTCCTGTTCCATCTTGTCAGTCCCAACTAATGACAGCAGAACAACATGGCATTTTCATCTCGCTTCTCCTTCTGGGAGCAAAAGGAAAGTCTTACATAGAAATGTCATTAAACACACACTTTAAATGCATGCTAAAATAGCATTTTACCCAGGTAGTTAACATAATTGCTCATAGCTCTTGACTATTTTTTAAAAGTTTTGGCTTTTCTAACCTAATCTGCTGTAATTTTGCACAATGCTGAATTATGTCACTAATAATGTTCTGACTGCATCACTTGTATGTGTTGTATATTTAAGGTAGAACACTGTATGTGAAGACAGAAAATAAATGGTTGTGGTGGCATCTTTGCATGTTTTGAGGTTGGCCCAGTTTGTCACCATGAACTTCATATAAAAAGAAGGTTTTGATCTGGTTTCATTCTTTACATCAACACTTTCTAGATCAAAGAAGAGAACAAGGTGGGAGGCAAAAGTGTAAGTAAATACTGCAGAGTGCTTTTTAAAAGTTTCACATGGAAATGCAATTTTCCTAACTTTTGTTTTTATTGGAGCTTTTGATGTTAGTCACTCAGATCAGACTGAGCAGATCATTAAGTTAGACCTCTTACATTATGAACTCTTTTCTTTTGGTCATGTTTGTTTACTCCCCTCCTGCAACATGTACATTCACATACAGTGCAGCATCTTCACTTAGACTTTGTTGATAAATTAAATCTTGAAGCTTAATAATTATAGTCATCATTGTGGTAAATGTATTTATGAAGCACATTTAAAAACTGCTTAAGTTAAATAATAAAAGTAACTCAGTCAACATCATTGACTGAGTTAATCTTAAAAGTAAACAGCAGCATCAGGCCAGCTAGAATTTAAATTTCTAGAATTTACTTAATTTCTTTTGAAAACACCATTCCTGCTCTCCTGCCTCCCTGTGCAGGTTGAGTTTTTTTTTAAACTTTATTTCAATCAGTTAGCATTGGCAAAGCTCTGTTGGTGAAGAAACAGCCCCTCGACATGGCGAGTGACACATAAATCGTGTAAGAAATGGATAATGAAATTTGTTACCAAGACTTCTAGTAGTCGATTTTTATCCATTTTATCAATTTGTTCTTGGAGCCCTATCTATAACCAATTGATAATTTGTCTGTTGGCTTAAAAAAGTTCCTTCCCAACATTTACACTTTTGCTTTCTGTATTTCCTCTCCGTAATTAGTTGAAAGTTGACAGGCTGGCAAGCCGGGCCCAATCAGTCCCTGGTCTAGATCCTGGCAGAGTGATATTCAGGGCAAAAAGTCCTTCAGCAGCTTCCTGGGATGAATCTGCTGGTGGGGAGGCGAGGTTCCTCCCCACCAATCATCACACCAATCATCACAGTGCCTGTTAAAGTAACTGAACTCTTCAAAAGGCCTGAAACACCACTGAAGATGACATTTAAATTAAACGGATCTAAGCCTTCACAAGTCCAAACGATAGAGGCAGCTAGCTCTGGGCATGGAAACAATGAAAACAATGGCGAAAGTATTCTGAATGGTCTGAACAATGGTAATGTCGATCCTTTGGACACCAATACCAGCCAGATGGACCTTACAGATGAACAGAGGACGGCACACAAAACGGAAGGAAATGTGGTTCCTCTTGTTATTAAAAATGTTGTGTCCATACAGGATGATGAGGCAAAGATGCTAACTCAAAATTTAGGAAAAACTAAAGAGGAAGCCAAATTTACAGATGAAGCAGTCAAAACAGTTCAAGCACCAAGAACAGCTCCACTGACAAAGACAGTGCCAGCATTCTTCTTTAAACATGACATTATCAAAACAGAAAATAAAGCGGGTATTCCACAAACACTGACACATTTTATGATCGGTGACAAAAGAAGAGGGCTTTGCTCACAAACCAGGAAGGAACAAGTAGAGAAAGGGAAACCATCTGAAGAGAAGAAGAAAAGTGAGCTAATAGAAACAAATCGGGAGTGTACAGAGGGTACAACCACCCAGGTGTTACAGGATACCGATTATTTCACATATTTAAAGAAGACTTCATCAGCTCGTATTGGCTTACCTCAGACGGCTTCCAAAGTTACTTCTAGACAATCTTCTCTCCTTTCAGTTGAGGGATTTGTGGCTCCTCCCAAGTCAGCTCCCCCGACTTCCTGTACAGCTGTCACATCTGCCACCTCTTCAGCCACTCCACTCCCAACTGCCTGTAAATCCTTGGGCTTACCTCGACTGCATTCTGCCCTTAGTGCAAATCCCTCTCAACAAGCTGCAGGAAGTCGGGAAGAGTTCCAGTGGTCCTGTGCAACATGTCTGACCTATGTATGTATGAGACCCTGGTGTTAGAAATGCATGATCGGGGTGGCGCAGGGGCAAAGCACAACCCATGTATTGAGGCCTTAGTCCTCATGCCGATGGTCGCAGGTTCGATTCCCAGCCTGGTGACATTTGCTGCATGTCTTCCCCCTCTCTCATAACCCTCCTTCCTGTCAAACTACTTTCAAATGAAGGCCACTAGAGCCAACAAAATCTGTAAAAAGAAATGCATGGTTCAGTTAGTACAAGTAGAGACTGCTGATGTGCTTAATGTCTGAATGATTTACAATGGCAGATCAGAAGTGACGGATGTGTGAGCTTGTTTGTTGTGAATTAACTCCTCAAGTGATGTGATTTTGTTTGAGACCAGTTTTGAACGTGCATAATGAAAGGTTAAAGGAAGGAAGGTTTTCACAGCTTCAGTGTTTGAACAGAGCACTGTTCATAAAACCTTCTATTTAATTTTAATCTTATTTTGAAGAGGAAGCACATTGAATCTGAGCTCTAGTTTTGAGTTATATGTATATACTTGTGGTACGAAGTGTTTGTTGTGTGTTGACAAGCTCTGTGAATATTTCCCAGCTGACAGAAGGACATAACAGACATTGCATTTCAATCAGTTGCATGGACTGGTTTGGTTCACCGTTTGACTAACTGTGTGCCATTTTTGCTAAAGTGTTTGTGAGTACATTAGTGTGATGGTGACCAGGTGAGAAGAGCTTTTTGTACTCTTGATTTGGTGTTTACACATGGTATAAAACAGGGAGCCAGCAGGTTTGCTTTACTTCCATTTACAATAAGGCCAGGTGTGAGCTATAGTAGTGCAGATAAGAACTATAGCTAACTGGTTTTGCCTTCATTCCTGAACTTGGGTTAACTTTTCACTTTTAAGACATATCAGCTTTAATGTCATTCTAAGTTGCTTTGGTAGCTCCTTCCTTTTTTGCTTTCTCACAGCGCATTGTGAATTATGCTATCAAAAAGCATGAGCTTTGTTGTCTAACTATGTTCTGAAACAACTTGAATGATTGCTGGTCAGTGTATTCCTCGTTTTATGAACATGTATCCTTCATGCTAATGTAATATTCACCCAGTTGGACAGAGTCTGACAGCAGGAGATGCTCAAACACAACACTAATGATGTTACTCAAAATGCCAAGGGAGTGAAGAAATATGTATGTATCACATCTGATGTTGTCATCTCAGTATTTGCCAATATCACCATTGCAAGATTGTGTAACATTGTGCAGGTCAAGAGGTGTTCCAACAAGCAGGTGTAAACAGTTCATTAGAGGTCGTGTCCTCATTAAACCCTTGCTTTATGAAGTCAGAGAACTCCAAAGACCAACTCTGACAGATCATTGGTAGAGCAGGGATTTAAATTAGCTATTAGCTGTTGGATTAGCTAATAGCAGCTAATCTACCTCAGCAATCATTATTGATGATAACTAAGCTATCATCAATAATCTGCCATTACGGAGATCACTTATTAATAATCGCAAAATAAACATCAAGCTTAAAAACAGAATACTATAATGGACTGAATATTCTGTTCCTTGTGTGTAAAACGTTTGTGTTTTTTGGTGTTGAATCCTGACGCATAGAATGGCATTGTTGTCAATTGCTATGGCAACTAGTTTGTTGAATGAGAAAACACAAGAATGAGTTGTTCTGAGCTATTCTTCAACACCTTTTCTGTGTCATTTTTTTCATTGCTGTGGTGCACTGTGCTGAATTAATAATACCTACATCTCTAGGTTTCATTCAGTTAACGGAATTATAACGTGGCGGCGCAGCTATGGATGCCATGCAAAAGAATAGTCTTTTAGCCCTCCAGCGTTGTGCACATGTCCGAAATTTCTGGATGGAAACAATAAGATGCTAGGGGTCTATGGTGTGCGTGTGTGCGAATGTGTGTGTGTGTTTAGCATGTTGCCCATATATAACTGTGCTTTGACTTCTTAATGCTGCCAACATCTTCAGGAATCAGGGGAAGAGGATCAGTTTTCTCCTTTCCAGACGTCTCATGTTGCAGTTAAGAAACCTCCAGTGTGGCCTGGACCATGCCTGTCTTAAAAGCTCCAGCTCATCACATTAATCTCAATCCTGTGAACCCACTGTAATGCATGTTTTAGATGTTTCTCTACTTGAACACACCAGATTTTAATAGTGAAAGATGTCCTCAGCAAATCCTCCCTTTTTGTCAGCCACTGATTGAAATCAGGAGTGTTGAAGCAGGGAAACATGGGAAACGAGCAGGGACCAGGTTTAAAGAGAATTGCTCTCCACTGTGGCATGTAGGTCCTCTGCTCTGTCCCTCCCTTTGCCTGCAAAGTGCATGTTTCCAACAATATCCAACCTATTTGATGGAACATCACTAGCCATGATGTAATGTTTGTGGATTCACATTCATAAATACGTCATGTTTCATTAACTTATTTTTGAGTGGTTTTTCTTATTTTGTGGCCTGGTGTGATATTTTCACAGGTGTTCTTCTTGCTTATGCTCACTGGTTAAGGTGATTTAAAATGTGTGAACTGGGGTTCCAACACAGCCCCCCTCCCACATAGCCCTACAGCTGGTGTGTGTTTGGCCTGAAGTTTCACTCACTAGCTAACATTCCCTCCCTGATGCAAGGTTCTTTCTGTAACTTCCCAGCATGCACTGGGATCAAAATGGATACCGCTAGTGACTTGAGACCTCTTCAGTGTGATGATGAGCAGCTTTTGTCCCTTCTGTGTTAAACCTGAAATCGTTGTGTTTTCAGGTGAAGACAGAGGAGCAGATTACAGCAGAGCAGGCCTGGTACGGATCAGAGAAGGTCTGGCTTGTTCACAAAGAGGGTTTCTCTCTCGGTGAGTTAGGGTTTTTAACTTCTATTAACAGAAATAACAAGTTATTAATCATTCTGCTAGCAAAACGACCTCTTCTGTCGTGTTCCAGGTTCTTTGATTGGCCTAATTTTTTTAACCTCAGGTTTAAAATTATTGCCCCAAAAAATCCTTTTTGATGAGGCTCGTTCGTAAGATTCGAAATACTTTCTGAAAATAACCTTTTAAAAGGCTTTAAGCATAGGTAAGCATAGTGTAGGTCTGATGTAATATTCTAATATTAAAAGTCATGCTTTCATTAACATTAGGCAGAAAATCCTCATAATAGAAATAAAGGTGTGAAAGTGGATTTAATCTATATAGTGTCACACTTAGTGCATTCAGTTACTGAAATAAATAAAGTTTTCTCTAGTATTTTCATTTTGAACATGACTGCATGTTTCCTGCACTTTATTCTTGCAGCCACTGTGCTGAAGACAGAGTGTGGCTCACTCCCTGAGGGAAGGGTGAAGATCAAGCTGGAGCATGATGGAACAATACTTGATGTGGATGAGGATGACATAGAAAAGGTGAGTACCACATGGATACAACAGAGTACTGATGGTCACCAATCAGAATCTGACTTAAACAGCTTCTATTCAATGTGTCTGAGTACAAAAGTTCTTCATAGCAGGTGTCTGTAACTTTTACAATTCAAAGTTCAGTTGAATAAACTAGTAGCAAATGTTACCCGACCTTTTAAAAAATATAGCTTCTAATTTTTAATAAGTATTTTAGAAAAATTGTTATCTTAAAAAAACCCCACTACAATCAGTTTGTAATGAGCAGGTTTATCTCGATGAGACCGTACTCGGATACTCGGGTGAGTGATCCTGTTCACTCACCCAGCAGGATCAGTCCATTGTGCTTCGGTGGAAGTCTGGCAGTGGTAAAACCTTCATCAGAACCTAGCAAGGAGCCTGCCTTCAGCAGGAAAGGGGACTCCATTATCCTGAATTTGCTCAGAATTCCTCTTGGTTATTCATTTTTCAGATTTTCAGTTGATGATCTAAATCATATTTGACTGTCATCTGAACCCATATATTGTGTTCTGGTCACACTGAATCTCAGACAAGCTGCTCAGATAAAGCCTGCTGTCCCTGGGTGGCCTAAACAAAGTTACAGAGCCTCAGATTATATCTGTATATATTTTCCTTTATAAAACACTTTCTCACAGAAACAACAGTCCTTGAGGTTTTAGGTACCATGACTGTCAGCTTTGTCATGTGTTTGTGTCCGTGTGCAGGCCAACCCACCAACATATGACCGCTCAGAGGACCTGGCTTCACTTGTTTACCTAAATGAGTCCAGCATGATGCACTGCCTGAGGCAGCGCTACGGAGGAAACCTCATCCACTCCTTCGCTGGACCCAACATGGTCGTTATCAACCCTCTCAGTACACCTTCTATGTATTCTGAGAAGGTGAGTGGAGACTATAGGTGCTACAGCTGGTAACAGAGCAACAGAACAGGACAGTTTACAATGTGACACGTTTATCTGTATTAGCATTGGCTTCAGTTTACTTTAAATATTTTTCTGGTTATTCCTGCCCTTCCTGCCAACAGGTCATGCACATGTTCAAAGGCTGTCGGCGGGAGGACACTGCCCCTCACGTCTATGCCGTGGCCCAGTCAGCCTACCGCAACCTGCTCACTACCCAGCAGGATCAGTCCATTGTGCTTCTAGGGAAGTCTGGCAGCGGTAAAACCACCAACTGCCAGCATCTGGTCCAGTACCTGGTCTCCATAGCTGGAAGCACGGGCAAGATCTTCTCTGGTAACCCATCCACAAGAAGAAACAACACACATTAACCAAACTTAGAAATTAGGTGATGCTTTCGTCATATCTGTGATGTGACTGCAGTCGCTCACAGACTGGAAGTAATGAGCCACTTCTGGTCAGATTAAATTATTACAGAAACCAAAAGTGCAGCAGGCTCAACAGGAGGCAGTGTGAGGTACAGAGACGCTATAAAAAAAATAAAACCTCCAACATCTGCAGCAGTGGACAGGCAAAAAGAGTTGACCTGTGCTGGCTGCAAGTTGTAAATAATTTTATTGACCTAATTTTAAATAGTTTAAACAGCTAGAATAACATACTCTTGCTTTTTTTTTTGGCGATACGCACAGTACAATGAGTGCTAACGCAGTGCGACGCCGACTCAATCCCTCTGTACTGTACAAGAATATAACATAAATATACAGTTATCAGAAGTATAAAAATCAAACATAAGATGTGGAAATAGGAGGAATAGGAAGGCTGGTCACTGAACACCATGGACAGAACATTTATAGTTTGCAACACACGCAGAACTTGAACCAGTTACTTTAAATTATTGGATTATTTGAATTAAACCAGAATAAAGATGAATAACTTTCATGTTCATAGATGTTTCATGTTCTTATTGCCATTCAGTGATTTGGAGGTGATAGATGTCTACCTCCAACCCTTAACCATCTGACCCTTCCTCCCCAAAAACACTGGAGTCATTGTTGCTTCCTGAACTTTGTGGTTTAATAAATATAGTTCCAGCTCTTCATTTGAACCAGCTCCGTCCTCTGCATCACTCCATCTAGCTTCTTCCTCCAATACTGCAGATAAATCGCTCAAATCTTTGGAATTACTGACTCAGCCTTAGTTGTTTACGTTTTGATTTACCCTCATTACATCATAAGATGGCGCCCCCATTTGATCCAGTTACTACAGACAAAATTGTGAACTCTGCAGTGCCATGGAATTTACAGTACTCTGCGTGAAATATTTATTATTAAAAGCTTTGTGTGTACAGAATGAAAGCACAGTAGGTCATCTTGCTAATGGTGTCTTGGTTCTGTTTTGTCACCGACTCTTTTAACCTAAACCTACCAGAGGTGTGAATGATCTGGGGATTAACTGTACCCAATGATTGTAATTCTACAGAGAATGACCCATAACAGTGATTAGAGTGATAGTAGTCCAGAGTAGAGCACAGATTTTCTGACTCCAGTCAGAGACTGAAGGTAGTTCCTGGCCTAACAGAAACTAGTTATCCGTTCTTTCAAAGTGATGCTGTATCATTCAAAAATCCTTCTTTAGTTCAGCAGGTAGACAAAGTGTTTATATTGTTAGAGCAGAACTGAAGCTTCTCTTTAAATGATTGCCACAGTTGCTAACACTTCTACAGAATGAGGGATGGGAATTAATCCTCTCCATCTCCAATTGAAACAGCTGAGAAGTGGCAGGCGGTCTACACAATCCTAGAGGCCTTTGGCAACTGCTCCACAACCATGAACATGAACGCCAGCCGCTTCTCTCATGTTGTGTCCCTGGACTTTGATCAGGCTGGACAGGTGGCTTCTGCCTCCATCCAGGTAACAAAGCTGTCAGATGGTTTTAATGCCCTCTGATCACAATATTTAATTTAATACTAAAGTTGTCTCCTCTTATTTAGACCATGCTGCTGGACAAACTGAGGGTGAGCAGAAGACCTGAAGCAGAGTCCACCTTCAATGTGTTTTACTATGTGATGGCTGGAGCTGACAGCGCTCTGAGGTGATGATGCTGACTTACTGTTAGCCTGTTCTTTGATCAGTTTTGTTTGGTTATTATTATTACTATTATTATTATTAGTTATTCTGGTTAGGAGCACGTTTATCTCTTCTTCACTGAAAATCCTGGGCTGTAGGATTTTATGAACTTGCATACAAACCTGTAAAATGCTGTGATCTTCAGCATAGGGGCTGGGTTTAAATGATTTGTTTGCAGGTTTCTGAAAAGACACAGAAGTCATGTCAGAAGTTAAAGTTAACTAGAAATAAAACATGTAGAAATGGAGAAAGTGAAGTGATGATCAAGTAGATGGTGTTTAAATTCAGCCAATAAGACAGTATTGATGTAAAGATTGATGGACTGTTCTGATCCTTGGGGAACACCTGTGGTACACTTGAGGTAAATGTGGCGGCTGCTCCACTCCTGGAAGCACTGGCAGCCGTCTTAAACGTTTTCCACTTGTAAATGATCCGGTCCTGGAAAAACTCTAACTGTCACGGAGATGGAGCGCTGGCTTCCATTATTTTCTTTCTGATAGCTCAATAGCGATACCCAGTGGTTCACTGTGGTTTAACAGGGAGAGTGAGCATGATGTTACATCTCTACGGCCAATAGGAGCTCACTGTGTGTCTGACCTTCCTCTTAGAACTGAGTTGCACCTCAACCAGCTCAATGAAAGCAGCGCTTTTGGGATTCACTCACACTCCAAGGTAAATGGCTGCTTACCTTTTTCATTGCTGGTTCCCCCAGCACATGTCCCACCCCACTAAGTAATCTGGGACCTTTGATCCGATTTGGTTTTCAGACTGAAGACAAGCAGCGGGCCGTGCAGCAGTTCACCAAGCTGCAGGCGGCCATGAAGGTGCTGGGCATTTCTGTGGAGGAACAGAGGGCTCTCTGGCTTATTCTAGGAGCCATTTATCACTTAGGGGCCGCAGGAGCCACTAAAGGTAGGAACTCCCACCTCTCCATCTTTAAATACACCACATTTTCATTAGTAGGATGTTGTATTGCTTTTATCTTTGCTACCACAGGGGACATGTTTCAAACACCTCAGAATGATCAACTAACACTTGCAAAGTGTCTCAGTGGCTTTTCGGGGTTGTTCATGGCTCCTGGTAGTTTCTATTGGTTGGTTCTCATATGAATAATTGCATCCATAAACTGTTTTGTCTAACTCCTCTCTTTACTTGCATGTTTGCATGCTGCGTCCTATCAAAAGCAGACGAAGATGAAGGTAATGGAATGAATGTTTTCCTGTTACAAGACTTGGTTTTAGAGTCTGTACGTTTGCTTTCTCAGCCCTGATTCCCTCCTCATTTGGTCCAAACCTTCATTTGTTTGCATTTTCATCTTCTTCCTCCTCCTCTGCTTTTCCTTCTATCTAGTGTTTTGCGCGTTTCTGCCATGTCAGCCCTCTTAGGTAGCAGCAGATCACCACTTTTCCACCCTGTCCTCTTGAGGTTAACCCATTCCTGACATGTTTGTTGCTCACCCTGTAACCCATCTGTACGCTGCCATCTAAGTTACCAGATTCAACACAAGTCTAACAGTAGCAGGAAGTCTATTAGTCCAGTCTTATGTTTCCTTTTCATTATCTTTGCTGTTATATTCTGTTCACCAGATTTGTCTTTGTTGTTGCGGATTTTAAGGCTTTAGAAATACTTGTGTTTTTTCAGCAGGACGCAGGCAGTTTGCCCACCATGAATGGGCTCAGAAGGCAGCCTACCTGCTGGGCTGCACCCTGGATGAGTTGTCCTCTCTGATCTTTAAGAACCAGACCCGGGGAATGCAGCCACTGTTCAGAGGGGGCACAGATGATGCTGGTACAGGTGACAACTTAGGTAAAAACCATCAGCTTTAAAGCCTGGAGCTGTCTTTGATGCTGACTTCTTGGTGTATAATTTTTGAAATGGTTTACACTAGGGGTTCACCGATTGCAATTTTCCGGCCAATCGCTGATAACCCATCTTTAAAAAGTTTGTCTTGCCATTTCCGATTTTGGCAGATACCAATTTTTTTTTTTAAATTGAGATTTCAATTTTCAGAAAGTCACTGAGTTGGCAACAGTGGGGTGAATATTGTTAACTGCAAACATGTAGATATGATCTGGTGGGCTGGTGTGTCAGTCAAACTTTTGTCATGGCAGAGCAAAAGAGGACAGTGGTTGATTTTTAGCTCTTTGGTGAGGTAGGTAAGATGCGGGGATGATATCAACTTCACATGTGAGTATCGGCCTATTACCAATCTCCCAAAATTTAGAAAATGGGCTCCGATAAATCGGTGCACTCCTAGTTTGCATTTTCTGTCTGCCTATAAATAAAGCATGTTAGATGGGAGCAAGAAAAGGCTGCCATGAATGTGTCTGCTCCCATTCTTAGGCTAGAGAATAAACTCTATAATTCATACACATAATAACTGGTGTTATCTACAATTCTACGGAGAGCATTATATATTCAGCATGATTCATTTCAGTCACAGTAACATTCAGTGATAATCAAAAATTCCCGCTGTTTAGAACTATGGTACTATGGTACATCTGTGTTTATATTTAGGAAGCATTGAGATTTCTTAATGCTACATTTTTATTATTAATGAGCCAAATAATAAAACATTCCACCCTGATTCAGCTGAGTGGCACTGCTGGTAGTTTGGTTCTGGTTCTGGCTCTAAGCAGCTGTGTCGTGACCCCTGACCACTTTGTCTCATAGGATCTAAATTCACAGCTCTGGAATGTTTGGAGTCCATGGCAGCAGGACTGTACTCAGAGGTCTTCACAGTGGTCATCTCTCTCATAAACAGGTGAAGTATAATCATTATGACTGCAGCTAATGGCTAACACCCTCTGATTGACACCATCTTTTCTTCAAACCTAGTTCGTTCATATTTTCTGTTTTTATTTATTGCTAAGGTTTCTTTTTGGGGTTGATTTTTGTTGTTACTGTGTTTTGACATCAACTCGTGCTCTCGCAGTTTTCAGTTACTGTCTTGAGTCTGTTCAAGACTGTAATTTAATTGCTTTAATTTGTTCTTTTTCCAAATGCAGTCTTTCCTCTGAGTCTCCCCCTCAAGTGTTTCTTATTTATGTTGTTTGTACTGTAAAATAAGTAAATATGACAAACTGAAAACAATCATGTGGTTTTGGGAAAGTGGAGATGAAAGGCTTCTGAGCAGTGGCTCCCAACCCTGGTCCTCAGGGGCCTTTGGGTCTGCATGTTTTAGACACACATCTCAATCTCCTCTGCAGCCATCAAGTGCTGCTGAAGCCTGTTAATCATTCATTTGGGGCAATAGTGGCAATGGGCTCTTTGCACCTACGGCGTTGACGTCACATCTCCAGGGGCTAATGCGGCTCACTTTTTTCCGCTTTGAGTTACCATGACTGGTAGAAAAGACTAAGTTGTATTTCAGATGCAAAAAACGCAATACTATGAACGTTGTGGTCTTCCTAATACAATGGGCTTTTAAGTTTGCTTGTAAATATTTGCCACTACCAGTTAAAGCTAACGCTGCACAACACAAAGTTTACAGCCTTCACTTCACTCCGGATCAGCCTAAAAATACCAGGGATGCGGATGATAAATAAAGGAGCCTCCCTGAGTTATTTCCATGGAATCACTTCTATATTCAGCCTGAAAGAGTATATGGGAACGAGAGAGCAGACCAGAGCCAGACAGCCGAGCAACTGATCCGCCTGTAGATACTGCTGTAAACACCGTCCTATCTGAGCTCTTCATAAGAAACATGCAAAGGTAATAAAACGAAATAACACGGAGACCTTAAAAGACACGGTCATATTTTCTAAAAGCAGCAACTTTTAACCTGAACAGTCAGCGGAACCAGATCTCTGACACCAGAGCTGCGCTACTGTTAAGCTATGAGGCTTGTTGTGCTTCGTTGTGCTTCGGAAGTAAAAAGTCCGTACCGTAACCTCCCCGTTAGTCTGTGACACTAACGACAATAAACACACATAATATACTTGAAAATAAGGTAAAAACATTGTCCGTTAGAATGTTTAGATACTTAAATAGCACATTTTACAAGAACAATGTCCGAGAATATTGCCTACTAGCATAAGCTAACGTTAATGTTAGCCACAAAGTTTAAGTAAAACTTACCTTTGTATCAGTGAATGTATAAGGAGGCGAACATCTAAAACCTTTCTCCAGCTGACTTGTTGGGGCTTCGGATCGATGTACAAACCTTGGCCAAGCCCTGCAAGCACCTAATGTAAATGATATTTGTATTGGATCGGAAACAATCGAGCCACTTTTCCCCGAACGCGGAAGCTGAGGTGCAAAGAGCCCATGACTGTAGGAGTTTGCCCTGCAGGTGGATCGCTGGTTCTGCTGGGTTGGGCTTAGTTTAATTTGTCAAAATTATAAAAACAGGTTTGTACTGTTGTAGTTGGTAAACATGGACTTAATCTTTTTCTGATGGATCAGTTTGCTCTTTGCATTCTTAATTTTCTGGCTGTTTTTGTTTCAGGTTAATATTTAAAAGCATTAGCAGAGATTTTCTGATACTTCTAAACTTGTAATTTAAATTTTTAAATGGTTTATAGCTCTGACTTAATGACATAAGCTTGTCAAAAAAACTTAAAAACTTCATGACCTGAGACTTGGAATGTGACTCAGTTCTTTGGTGTTTAGACTTGAAGCGTATTTGTGACCTGTAAAACGATGACTTCTGGACAGTAGTTGAGTTATCTCCGTGTTCACCCCTCTGCTCCCCTGCTCTATCGAATTAGCAACAGCTTTTAGCTTTTTGCCCACACTGTCCTCTCGTTGTGCAGGTCTTTTTTTGTTTTCAGCCAGTTGTAACTTTGCTATGCTTTCAGCATTGATGTTAGCTTGGATGTTTCTGGCTTCACTCTTAGAAGCTAAGCTAACATTCTTCTTTGTCACTCAGTAATTTACTGCTTGCTTTCAATTTTTGATGTATCCTTCTCCTTTTTTTCTTTTTGTCATCCCTTTTCATGCTGTCAATCAACTTTTGTAGGACTTTGGATCAGAGAGCCACTGTTTGGTGAACAAACAAATGTATTAATTTCATTTTAGGAACATTTAAAAGCAGATGAAGAATGGAATGACTTCATTAAATACTAGAATCCATTTAGGGAGCTAAGCTCAAAGATAACTTTTATGTATTCATTTTTATTTAGAGCAAGTGAAATACTTTGTGTACATTTTAAATATATAGCTTAAGACAGGAATAAATACAGTTAATTACTAGCACAACTTCTAGATTTGCTTTTTTCTGAAGAAATGTTCCGTTGTCCTCTCTTGGTAACCCCTCATCATGATCAAATCTTTGTTCTCAGGGCTCTGAAGTCCAGCCAGCACTCCCTCTGCTCCATTCTGATTGTGGACACGCCGGGTTTTCAGAACCCTCGCCTGGCTCAGCAGCAAAGAGGAGCTACATTTGAGGAGCTCTGCCATAACTACACCCAGGAGAGGCTGCAGACTCTGTTTCATGAACGGACCTTTGTCCAGGAATTGGAAAGATATAAGGAGGTGCACCTGTACAACAGATCATGGCATTATACACACAGTCACAAACACACACAGACTCTCACTGATACAATGACTTCAGCGCTATATCCATCCCTCAGAAGAAATTATCTGATTTGGACAAAACTTGTCCCACATCCAGACCAGAGATTGCTATGGAAACGACAGGATTAGTCAGCAGCCGGCACACCTGTGCATTACCAGTGATGTGATGGTGTCACGCTGGCAGTTCCTGTAGCATCTTACAGTCAGTCATAACAGTTAATGAAGGTTTCCATCAGAGGGTCCCAGTAGACATTTCAGGTTTCTGACAGTAGGACCAAACCAGTGATCCTACTGGTCACCAGAGGTCACCAGAGGTTGCATTGTGGCTTTGTGTAAAGTCAGGCGGTTGATGATGCAGCTGATGTTTTTTCCAACATGGTGCAGGCTGACACCTGGTGTGTGTGGATCCCTTCATGTACCAATTGATTGATTCATTTGTTGGCCCAACATGCTAGGGTAGGGGTGGAGCTTCAGGGGGGGCCGGGAGGGCAGTGCAGAACTTCAGGGATCCAACCCTCTGTCACGTCTGACCAGAGCTGGAGAAGGCAGGGCCAGTGATTGACAGCGATTCAGGCCCGCCAGCACAGCCAGGGAGCCGGGTTAGTTACAGGTAGCATTTCTAACCATCATTATTCACAATGTGCGAGTTAGTTGCAGACTGATTGTAAATTGTATCAGCCCAGCTGCATAGACGCTCTCTGTGGTGCAGAAGCTTGTAAGCTCCGCTGTTGTAGGCATGTCTAAGTTGTAAAATTATATTATCATGAGCTTTATTCTTTGGACATAAAGGGCCCGGTCATTTACCCCGTCCCCGGGCCAACGCTGACTTGTTCTGCTAGTGTGCTGGGGTTATTACTTAGTATGACCACCAAAGCAACAGTTGGTTATTATGAGCATGATTTTTGCTATACCCCATATGTATATAGGATGGCATGTAATCCTTTTCCAATAATCAATATTTTCTGGAGGTATGTACATTCCAAGGTCTTCTGTACATGTGCCTTATTTTGTGTGCATTACTTAGAGTTCTGGATTTAAACTTGTCTACACCATATCTATTAAACTATTGACTTAATGTTGAAAAATTTTTCAGTGAATGCACAGCTGGTTCATTTCTCTTTCTCTGTCTCTTACTGTCTGAGCTGCTTAGCCTCATTCCATGTTTCCTGTGTGAATGTGATGTAGATCACTAACCTCAGCTGTTATCCTCCCTGCTTCTAGGAAAACATAGAGCTTGTTTTAGATGACGTAGAGTCCAGTTCCTCCCTGTCTATAGCTGCTATTGATCAAGCCCCACCACAAGCTCTGGTAAGTACATCTCACGCGTGTATGTTGCTGTTATATGAAGGCATTATGGGAATTTGTGGGTTGAAGGGTTTTTCTACCACACAGGTTTCTAGTTCTTGAGAGGGCTGAGGCTCGACCCAGTTCTGGTTTGTTCTTCCAGCAGCTCAGAGCAAAGGCAGAGCTACAAAACACCTCATTCATTCATTTATGGTGTTTTGATCCTACCTGTCTTATTCTGTTTTAGTGATTGTGAGCACTTCACAGTCCTGATCAGCTGATCTCTGATAAACACCAGCAGATGGAAAGCTGGAGCAGAATAATAATAAAAAGATGCTTTAGGGGCAGGTGTGTTCAGCGCTGTCAAGAGCCCCTGTTGACTCTGATTCAGTCCAATAGTCTTCTTGATGTACGTTTCCTATAACTTGATGCAGATATAAATAAAAATATTGGACAGGAATAATTCAGTAGTGTTTTTATGTACTGTGGAGAGGATACGAACAGTTAGTGTCTTAGTTGTAACAAAAGCTGTGATGTACAAAAGTCTGTAAAAGAGCATCAGCAAAAAGTGGTGACATCTCTGAGACTGGACTTGTTCCAGATTGTAGAAGTCTGCTTAGATCTGGACCCTGTTCTGAACAGCCACTAGCTGGACTGGACAGTCACAATGTCCTTCTCTTTCTTCACACAATATTAGTGAGAGGAAAACATGTGTTCCTCTTTTTGCTCTGCCCTCAGGGTTCTACTAGCTGAGATCAGAGAAGTCCTCGTTGAGTTTCCCTCTGTGCTCCCTGCAGGTTCGTACTCTGGCCCGAATGGAAGAGGCTCGAGGCCTTTTGTGGCTGATGGAGGAGGAGGGGGTTAAACCTGGAGGATCAGAGGAGATCATGCTAGAGAGACTCTTTAGCTACTACAGCTCTGGTCTGGGAGAAAACAAAGGTCATCTTCTCTACACTACCTCCTCATCTAGGATTCCACAGATCATAAAAACTGACCGGTGTCATTCTTACTGCAGAAGGCAGTCTGTTACTACGAGGGGAGAAGTCCCACCTCTTCCTTCTGGGCCACAGCCATGGAACGGACTGGGTGGAGTACAACGTTCAGGGCTGGCTGGGCCATGCTAAGAGCAACCCTGCAGCCCAGAGTGCTGCCACTCTGCTCCAGGACTCTCAGAAGTATGGCCTTCCTCAGCAAACACTCCCACAATGTCATGTTATTAAAAACAATCTGTGCTGAGTAAAGACAATTGGTTATCAGAATTACAATAATGCTGCTGAGCACTTCTCTAGGAGGATGGATTTCACTTTCCATTCATGAGTAAAAGCAGTATTTTACACTCCAGGAATGATCTAATGTATGTAACGGTAGCTTGTAAAAGTGCTGACTGGAAAACTACAACTAAAGGTTATATCTACTTTTCTCACTGATTAATCAGCCATCCTGGCTAGAGTATCCCACACACCCACCCTGTTATGAGCCTGTAGCTCCAAGTGGAGTCTAATGTTAGATTACACATGTTCGTCATCTAGAACAACATTAGGAACATTTTAACCTAGGTTTACCTCTACAATATCCTCATAAGCTGAAACAGGTTAATATTAGCAGAACAGATCAAGTAGAAAGTCAGCGCTACAACCTCCTAGCGATGCACGTGATTGCAAATGACAGCTGTGTTTTTGTGACCAAAGGAAGAACATCAGCGGTCTGTTCCTGGGCCGGGCCAGCGGGACCACAGTGTTGTCGGGCTCCATCGCCGGCCTGGAGGGCAGCTCTCAGCTAGCTCTGCGCCGCGCCACCAGCATGAGGAAAACCTTCACCACAGGGGTCGCTGCTGTCAAGAAGAAGAGTCACTGCATCCAGGTCAAACTCCAAGTGGTGAGTTAATGAAATGGCACAAAACACCGAGTGGTTATTAGGCAGAAAATCTTTACCTCCATATGTGTTTGGCTCACATGGAAGCAACCAACAAGCTGAAATAATAAACTACTCTACTTAAACAAACAGGGAATACAGGAATAGTAAAGCCCAGAATTATTCAGACCCAAATTCAATTCAATTCACTTCAACTTATTTATATTTTCACATTTTTATATATTCACAAATTCACCTGACACTCCACATTTCTTTTTTTCTGTCATTGTTGAAAATGATGTAAATAATAATAAACATGTTTTTCTTATTAAAATGTAAATAAAAACAGATTAATTACTTTATCAAACCTCCTTTTACAATCAGTTAAGGCGGCGCCTGTCGGGCTGCGAGGCCTCAGCCAACTATCCCCCAATGGATGGTTGTACTGGAACTGCAATTTCGTTGTCTTTCTGACAATGACAATAAAATTCTTCTGAAATTCTTCTGAAATTCTTCTGAATTCTTCTGATTATCTAAAAAGAGATTCCTGCCTCATTTCTTAGCAGAAACGATATTCTTGGCTGAATAAAATCTGTTTGAATCTGAATCTGTCAGGAGGGTTGACTTTAACCCTCATGCTGTGTGCAGACTTTCCAATTGCTCCTGTGTTATAAGCAACACGTTAGTCACTCTTAACATAGCGAAGCTGCATCTGACTAATAGAGAAGAAGCTCTAGTAGGCCACAGCAAAGGAAAACATGCTACACTGTTGAATGTCAACAGCATTCAGTTCAGTAGTGAACCATCACCATCTACACAGACTGCAACATGGGCTTAGTGCATTATCTTGTTTGCAAACTAAACCAACAGATCCATCTTTGTGTCTTCAGGATGCCTTGATTGACATGGTGCGCCGTTCCAAGGTCCACTTTGTTCATTGTCTGCTGCCCAAAGCAGAGTCAGTGGGGGGCAGCGACCTCCGTGTTCCCCATGGAGAGAGCTCTGACTCGGGGCTGATGACTTTAGACGTGGGCCTCCTGAGAGCTCAGCTCCGGGGCTCCAAGCTGCTAGATGCCCTGCGCATCTACAGGCAAGGTGAGGTATTCTGACACCTTCAAGATGGTATCTACCACAGAGTTCAGACTGGAGCAAACAGAGGAGCTACTTGGTTTATTTGGTGGTTGAAATTACAGCAAGTATTATGAAGTTATTGATCCAACCCTGGTTGAAGATTGTTTATCTGGAGAATGATGGATTTCAAACTGTCCTGATCAGAATTAGCTTTATTTGGATCTTGATCAGATGGCAGCATCTCCCTGTCTATAACTAACAGTTAATAAAACCTAACAGTTAATAAAACCAATGTCATGCCCATGCTCAAAAGAATCAGTAGCTTTTAAATGCAGTGTCCTCATGTTTGGTTTCTTTTGTCAGGTAGTAAAATCATGATTGACATAACTAAAGTTCTGTATATAACTCCTAATGCACGATTCTCTCTTTAGGACATTAGTCCCACAGTATGCGTCTTTCTGTACTTGTCCAGTGGGTTCTTCTCTTTTGGAGGTGACTGTCACTTTAAGAGATTCTGGTGTTTCCTAGTCTGGGAGGAGTTACCAGCTGCAGACCAGACTAGACTAGAAGCAGCAGACTGATTTGGCTCACATCCATACCTGTCTCTGCCTGTTTCCATGGTGACTAAAGGCATCCAAAAGAGCACCAGACTGTGGGACTGACTGAGGACAGGACCCAGACTGTGGGTCCTGTCCTCACCAGAGCCATAGCTCCTGCTATGGCTCTGGTAATGATGAGCTGCCCTGTGAGTTGCTGTGGTGTGGAGGTGCAGTGGAAGGGAGGAGTTGTCTGATTGCAGCTGAATCAGGGACCTGAGCTGCACAAAGGCTGCTTCAGCAGCTTGAGATTGGGTCCAAACTCGGCTCACTTGATGAAATGTTGAACAACAATTGGAAGAAGACGACACAGATGGCAGCATGGCTAGCAACTGTTACATCATGCTACCAAAATCATTTTAAAAACCAGAACTTTCAGTTAAGCTGATTTCAGTTTTCTATGAGAATGACCGTTTGCTCTCTCCCTGTTGCCAGGTTACCCAGACCACATGGTGTTCTCAGAGTTCCGCAGACGCTTTGATGTTCTAGCGCCACATCTGACCAAAAAACATGGCCGCAATGACATAGTCCCAGATGAGAAGAGAGTGAGTCTGTTTCTATGCAGTTCTTTTGTGAAGCTAGTTAGTTACTGCTGAGGGGTAAACAATGAGTGAGTTCAGTTTGTCCTCTGCTTCCCCTTTGACTGGCAGTTCATCATGTTTTCCTTCCTGAAATGTTTCTGATTTCTGCTAAAACTGCTTGTGGCAGCTTATAGAGGTAAAAAGTGCTGTCATTCATATTCTCCTTGCTGTCTACTTTCTGATCTCCTGTACATGCAGGTTACTCATCTGTAGTCATGGGTTACCCTGCCACACTACTCATTATGTAATTAACATAATTACATAATGTTAATGCAATTAACATTATGTTGTTATGCTGAGCAGGCTCAGCGCCTGCTCAGCATTCAGACATTTAGTGTTATATGAGACAGAACAGCTTAGTAGCATTTCCCCAACCATTAAGTTTTTTATATTATATATATAATTTCCTGTTGAAAATTACAAAAAGCTCCTTTTCAACAATGTTAGTGAGGAGAGTTTGGATCTCTTTCTTTGCTGTGGAAATACTATTTTTACTCTGCCGGCCACAACTTGGCCTCATTGGCACCAGGGATCAGCTGATTGAGCTGAAGCCAGGAGACACAGTGACCAGACCCAGAGAAATCCCCGAAGAGATCTGGAGAAGGACACATCCAGGTTCCAGAGGAGGAAACAAGCAGTGGAGGAGAGAAATAAGGAAGAAACTATGAAGAAGAGGAGCTATAAGCCGTTTCTCCCCTCGGTTACCATGGGCAACATTAGATCACTGGTCAGCAAAATGGAGGGGTTAACAGCACTGGCCAAGCATCAGAGAGTACTGGGAGGGTAGCTGAATTTGTTTTATGAAGATATGGCTCCACACAGACACTCCTGACATCAGTGTCTCCATTGAGGACTTCCAGACTGTTCGGGCCGACCGGGATCGCACTGAGAGTGGAAAGTCAGAGTCCTTCATCCCCATGTGAGTCTCACCATCATGCCTCCTTCCCTCCTCCTCTACTCGGTGACCTTCCCCCACCCCTCAGCCGGCCACCTCTACAGTAAACATCACTTCTGAAGATGTTAAAAGTCAGCTGGTTGGACTCTGCTCTCGCAAGGTCCTGATGGTGTGAGCCTGGATAGCTGTGCTATCCAGCTCTGTGGAGTCCTTCAACATGAGCATATCTTCAACATGAGCCTGTGCCTAGTACTATGACGTGGAAAACAGCCTGCAATGTTCCAATGCTAAAAACACAGCAAATCTCAGGTTCTGTTTCTCCATCTGACTGACTGACTGACTGACTGTCCTGCTGGTGTTTAGGCGGTGCAGGAGCTGCTGGAGTCCCTGGAGCTGGAGAAGAGCAGCTACCACCTGGGGCTAAGCAAGGTGAGTGAGTCAGGCTCATCCTGTCAACTTGAAATGGAGCTGAAAAACTCTCTGCCGTTGTCCTCCAGGTGTTTTTCCGAGCTGGGACTTTGTCCATGCTGGAGGAGCAGCGTGATGTCCAGACCAGGAGGAACATCTCTCTGTTCCAGGCTGCATGCAGAGGCTACCTGGCCAGACAGGCATTCAAGAAAAGGAAGGTAGGACAGCTGTGTGCTCGCTTATATCATGGAGAACATTCTTCATGTTCTGCCTGTTCGTGGATGTTTGATGGCATTGACATGTAAGTGGCCTGATCAGTCCTATCACATTATTCTAAAATGAAAGGCAGGGTGTACTTTCTGTTTATTTTCTGTCGTCCAATCAGGTGGTCAGTGAGAGAGCAGCTAATTCTCCTCCTTCTCTTAGCTGCACACCATTATTAATCCATCCAAACAGAGACTGGACAGTCCTGCAGTACAAATGTTACAACACACCACTTATGCAATTCAGCAGAAAAAAATATTTGCTTCTATTCAACTTTAGTTGGTCAGTAAAAACTAAAAATAAGAAGTAAAACATTCCTAAACCCACAGGATTGCTCAGGCCCTACTACACATCACCATCACCTCAGCATTACAGGAGCTCATTGCACTGAAAAGAAAACATCAGCAGACATTTATTTTATGCCACTCTGTTAGGGTTGAATGAATATTTTCTTTCTGAAATCATATCTCACCTCGTGTGTGACAGTAAGACTGGTAACAGGTGTGTATGTGTGTGCGTGTGGTGTTTGGTTCTGCTGAACAGATCCAGGATCTTGCCATCCGGTGCATCCAGAAGAACATCAAGAAGAACCGCGGTGTGAAGGGCTGGCCATGGTGGAAGCTCTTCACCACTGTTAGACCTCTGATAGAGGTGCAGCTCACTGAGGAGCAGATCCGTGGAAAGGATGTGAGTTTCTTTGGTTTAGCTTATTCACTCATACCTGCTGTACCGCCACTAGAACTGCAGTAAAAACTGAATCAATTGGTACATCAGAATACTACAAAAGGAATGGCTCCTCCTGTTTTCTTTAAAACATGTTATTCTGACCGTTTTACTGCAAATATTCAAACATTTTGATCAATTTTCTATAAATCAGCATTATGTCTACATATAATGCTGAAACACTATAAACAGGTCAGCATTTAGGTGTAAGCTAACATCCATTCAGAACATTAGTTAGTTCTCCCCTGAAGCTGTGTGTGTGTTTGTTTGTTTGTTTGTGTGTGTGCGTGTGTGTTTGTAATACCTTGCGGGGACGATTTTCCTGACATATACTACGTTGTGGGGACCGGAGCCTGGTCCACACAAGGGGAAACCCTGTTTTTGGGTCAGGTGTCAGATTTAGGGCTAAGGTATGAATTGCGTTTTGGTTAGGGTTAGGTATGTGATGGATAGGGTTAGGAAAAGGGTAAAGGTCAGGTTTAGGCTGTAGAAATGAATGGAAGTCAATGGAAAGTCCCCACAAAGATAGCCACGCAAACATGTGTGTGTGTGTGTGCGTGTGTGTGCGTGTGTGTGTGTGCGCGTGTGCATGTGTGTGGGTGCGGGTGTGTGTGTGTTTCTTTCAGGAGGAGATTCAGCAGCTGAAGCAGAAGCTGGAGAAGATGGAGAAGGAGAGGAACGAGCTGAGGCTGAACAGTGACCGACTGGAGAGCAGGGTAAACGCACAACTAAAGGCTTTCAGTTACTGAGCTGCTTTTTTATTTTGTGTATATAAACTTCTGGTATATACTGCATGCTAGCAAACCCACCATGTCGGAGCATATGTGTGAGCCTTGGTGTGTGTGTCCTCAGATGACAGAGTTGTCCACAGAGCTAGCTGATGAGCGGAACACGGCTGAGTCGGCCTCCCAGTTGCTGGAGGCAGAGACCTCTGAGAGGCTCCGCTTGGAGAAGGACATGAAGGACCTGCAGGTACAACCATCAGCTGCTTTGCTCACGGACATTTTTTTGTTGTCATGGTAACAACTGATCTGCTCTCTTCAATAAGACAAAGTTTGACTGCATGAAGAAACAGACGGAGTCCATGGAGATGGAGGTGATGGAGGCTCGACTCATCAGGGCTTCTGAACTCAATGGAGAGATGGATGATGACGACACAGGTCAGACACAATAAATGTAGAGGTATGTTGGCCTGGTCCAACACATGATTCCTCTATTTCGAATAAGCTTCCACATTGTGGCCTTATACTAATTTACATGTATGTATGGGTGGTGACAGGGCGGACCAGCAGCTGAGCTTTGTCACCATGTTGTGACAGTATGTTATGTGACAAGATCAATCACCTCTCTGAGCTGCTATTGCCATCTGAAGAAATTTACTGCTGCTAGCCAAAGGAGGGTCTTAACTAGCAGTTCTCAACGTGGGCGGTACTGCCCCCCGGGGGGAATTCAGAAGACGGCAGGGGGCGCTGGCGGAAATTTTTACAAAAGGGGGGCGCTGGGATTCCTTTGGGGGGCGTTTGGTCGAAGGTAAACTTTACACCTTACAATCACAACAATACCAGTTTAGACTTTGAGTAACTTTGTAAAACTGTATTGTGTAACATTAAATCATGCCTGGCTGCAACTGTATCGATGGCAGCTCTCCTTCTATTCAGTGTTTGTAGCTTCTTGGTGCAGCTCCTCTCCTGCTACTGGTAGCTTCACCGCATTAGTTCAGTGTTTCACCGGCTGATGACGTTGCTGTGATCCACTTTGTCTGGTATTTTTGTACAGATGTTTCGGCAGTTCTGTCATCATGTCAAAGCAGCAAAAAGTGTTTTATTTCCGTTTGAAAGCTGCCCGCTTCCATGGAAGGACAACAGAAAATCGCTCTTATAAACATGTAATTATTAAAATCACGATACCTTCACTGTGTATCCCTCTGAAAAATGAACCCATTTTAATAAAGAAATCCCTCCATGGGTGATACCTCGATAGAGAGCGTTCATTTTATAGCGTTAACACCGGAGCTGTAAGTGGTCCGGTATGAAATGGGTGTGATAGAACAACGGAACCACAACACTTTTACATTTCAGTAATCAGAATACCGAAATTGTTTCCGTTGTTTTAAAAGGTTTATGTCCGTCTGCCTTTTCCCCATCGATACGTTTTCCGGCTGCCCTGCACCTTAAGGGGTTAAAAAAAAAAAAAACGACGCGCACATTGAGCAAAACTCTGAAACAGGAGAAGCGGGACATAAAACGGAGTGACAAACTAGATGTGAATTATGGCATAAAAACAGAGAATCCGACGCTGAACTGTGAAAAATCAACACATGACGATTAGGAGGTGCAGCAGGTGATGAGTGAAGATTAATGATGGACAATAAACGATAAAATAAATCTAGCAACAGGAAAGAAACTAAAGTGGACATAGGAATAAACCAAGAGAGGATAATTACTAATACTAAATGAATGAAGAACAAAATGCAAGAATAAACTAAGAAACTAAAGTAAATGCAGAGGAATAAACTGGTATGGCAAGACCTTTAGAGCAATAATTAATACAGAGACTGTATGGCAAGAATAAACAGACACTATTTCCAGATAAAAGGTAAACTAATACTGTTGAAATGTCATGGGTTTGTTGAGACCATATCTACTACTGAGAATAAATATCTTACAGGCCATAACAGTAAAGAACTGATCACTTATTTATGTTTTTAATTAGATTTGATATATTTATTTCTTCAATATTATTTTTCATGTCAGTGTTAATGTCATGAGGCTGATGACTCCATGACACTTTCAATTTGACTCATTAGGATTTGATTAAGAACCAGATTTGTTCTTTGTAATTTCTGTCCAGTAAAACTATTAATCTATAAATCAATAGACAGGTCTATGTAAAGATATTATCCATGTTTCTGTCTCATATTTGTGTGGCATTAAAAGGATCTGGAACTTTTGTTTTTCCACTGAAAGCTCTGGTTTGCACAATAAATGCCATGTGGGTGAAGTTTTATGGATGATACTCTGATGTCCCATTCTCCTGAAGGCAGCACAGAGCTGCACCACCAGAAACCGACAGAAACACTGAAGAGAAGAAGAGCTATGATTAATGTAGTTACAGTTCTATCCATGTTTTAATGCTGCAGAGCTCAGTCGTTTTACAAATAGTTCAAAGTTTAAACTGGCATGTTGAACATCTTTTATCTGGTCATTTTGTGGAAGATTTAACAACTAGAAAATGGCAAAGAATAAGAATATTTTTCCACTCTGATTGGCTGCTGTTAGGCCTACCGATTTTAACTTGAATGTTCATTGCATTTTTTGTAAACACCTGTGAAAATAATTTCTATTCCCATGGCTTGTTTGTTCTCTGGGAAATTATTTCTGATGACAAATACAGAAACAAGCATAAAAATCAAAACATCTACAATAGTGATAGTAACATTAATAATAAAATAATAGTCAGTGTAAAGTATCCTACAAATTCTTTGTTGGGGGGCGGTGAGGGACCTGGATAAAGGCCAGGGGGGCGCTGGCCCAAAAAAGGTTGAGAAACACTGATCTAGATCATCTCTGGTACACAGAGCTGAGGGTTTTCAGTCGATCACTTCATGTTTAACAACTGTTTCCAACAAAGTCTATAAAATACTTGCCTTTTTTCAAATTTACATATTCCATTTTGTATGTATCTGATGCCAGGAGAATCTCATACAGCCTTTTATGAGGGAATACTTTCATCCTCCTTGATACTCTGAGATGTTTGTCTCCACCACTAAACCAGGACTAAATGGGTGCAGACAGCAGGTAGCGATGCTCCTGTCTCTTCTGCTGACAAGCTGACGTAGCAGCAAAAACATCAGATATTCTTTAACCCAGTGGTTCTCAGTGACATGTTGCCGCCTGTCAGTCAATCCAGTGAGTTTTTCAGCAACTGACCAATCAGCAATCACAGTTTGTCGTGAAGCAGACGGCCCTTACCTGGAGGAACTGAACCTCCCACAAAGTGTTGGGGTTTATCATTACAAATGTGCTGTGGTCATAGAGATTAGGTGGAAAATAATCTGAAAGAATTCAGCCAACCTGCTGGCTCTGTGGCGTTTCCAACTAGAACTGGAATCTCTCAAATGAACAAAGTTAAAATAAATTCCTCTCTTTCTGTCACTGAGCTGATCCAGCCTCACTGTCCACCAATCTCTGTGGAAACAAAATAAAAATAAACAATAAATCCATCAAAAAGATGGACAGTGATGTTGATGGTGGGCTGCACAGTGGAGCAGTTGGTAGAAGGTCCTGGGTTCAAATCCCAGCCTTTGGTTTTCCTGCATGGAGTTGGCATGTTCTCCTGTTCATGTGTGGGTTCTCTCTGGGCGCTCTGGCTTCCCCCCACATTCCAAACACACGACTGGCCTTAGGTGTCAGTGTGTGTGCATGGTTGTGTGTCTCTGGACACCAGAGCAGGGTCCGCTCTGTTGTCTAGAGCGGACCCTGCCTCTCGCCCACTGACTGCTGGAGACAGGCAGCAGTCACAAGAACAGAGTGTGGAGTACAGAGTGGGTCACAGGCTTCCTGGGACGAGAGAACAACAAAGTCTGAGATCATGATTGGTCAAACTAAACTTTCTGTTGACAGAACTGGTAGAGGATCACGCTAACTGCACAGTCTGCGCTTCTGTTGGCTTCTGTTTTCTTTTCACCTTTGTGAAAATGAAGCACTGTGGTTGTTTGCGATCTTTTCCCTGTTGGCGTGTTCGTTAACAGATTGTCTCCTCTGTGTGCTGCTGCAGCTCCCCCATCCGAAGACGCTCCCACTACGACAGGTCTGATGAGGAAGAGGAAGAAGTGAAAGAGGGCGGTCCTGGGACGACCAGCTCGTCCCGCTCCAGATACAGATACAGCAGTCATTTGAAAGATGATGAAGATGATGATGAGGAGGAGGAGGTGTCATAGTGTACTCACTCAGATGTAACACTTTGCTTTGCATGCAGAATTGGCTACAGTGTTGGACAATCATGCACAACAGTAATGCAGTGGTCTGCTCTAGAGCGGATGCAGCAGTGTACGCTGGTAGCTGCTTGAACTGCAGGCTCTGCCACACACAAGCTCTTTGTCCACAGTTCACACCTTCAACACCAAAATCCTACAGGTTTTCATGTATTGCCAAAAAGCATTAGCCAGCTGTACATGTGTACACTTTGTAACCGTTTAACAATGAATGCTAAGACCTAAGAAAAGCACCAGCATCCGTTCCTTCTTTCTTTGAACAAGTGCCATGTTAAGAAGCAGACAGGTGGACTGTCCGGCTTCCTGAGCTGCTGCACTGTAAATCCATGACGCTCATTATCATGTACTTATTGTAGTCTCATAAAGTTTGCTCTTTGTTTTCCTGCAGTATCTCCCCATCCTGTACTCCCAAAGACTCTCTTTGGGAGTCTTTTCTCCCAAAGAGAGAAGACTGCATCACTTAGATGCTACAAGGATCTTTTTTTTTCCTCCTGAAAACTTTAACAGTTTGAAGTTAACTTGAATTTCCAAAGTAAATACCAGATTAAAACACAGCGGCTTTGTTGTTGCATTTGCTATTCACACACTGTTTTAACTTTGATATAGTTTCCTTCTTCATGGATGTTGTACCATTTTATTTTTTATATTATTGTTTTCCCAGAATTAGTTGACTTGCATGCTGTCATGCTGAAAATGCCTTTTTTAAGAAAAAAATCAGGGACCTATTTTTGTTTTGTTTTTTTGCTAATAAGCGATAATACAGCCCAGGTATGAAAGCAAAATGTTAAGTTTTTATTTGTTTTTGGTTTTTTTTGTTTTTTTAAACAAAGAATTGATGGAGTTCAGTCTGGGTGGGACACCATGAAATGCTCATTATCTGCAGCAAGAACAAGGCCATGCCTGGTTTTCCTCTGGTGCTTCTTCACATGAACACCTTCACCTCCACACACAGCCATGGAACAGCTTGTCGTTGCCAGGGCAGCTACTTAAGCTCTATGGCAACCTGTCACCATGTGGGTGTAGCAGCAGTCTGGCAGTGTGCATGTGCTACCAACCACTTAGCATGATAGTGTTACTCAAACTGTTTAACTTCCTGAATTGTTCAAGTGAAATCTAACACATTTATAATTTACTCAGTAAAGTGGACTAATTCAGGAATTAGATCAACATAAAAATCCCCAGTAAGACCCTGTTTTATGTTCCAGTGTGTTTTAAATGAGCTGAACAACCCTTGAGTTTAGCGCATCACTCCCAACTAGTAACCAGAAAAGGTTCTTAAAACACAGACAGCCCTGCGACAGCCTCATTCATATGCTGGAAGCACTGATCTGCACAAACAGAGAACCCCTTCCCATCACAGTAACCACTACTTGATCACATGACCAGTTCCAGGTGGTACTTCCTGATTCTGACATCATTTTAGCTTCACATTTCTGCTGTGTGTGCGTGCGTGCGTGAATGAATCACACATTACTGCATCTGCTTTACTGCTTTCATACTGATGTTTTTAAAACTGCCTATAAACTACTTAATTTAAGTTAAAAAATACAAAGAAAAAACAAAACTTATTGATGTCATCTTTCTGCTGACTCGGCAACATGACTGAGTCAGAGTTGTATATTAAAATGGTGTAAATGTGTAATAAGGTAACGGCATGTAAATGATTGAAAGGATTAATGAGACACTGGAAAATATTTAGTGTACAGAGCCGGAGTGGGAGGCTGAGGCAGAGCGGCCTGATCAACCTCTCTGTGACCAGGAGGCAGAGCCGCTGCTCCCACTCCAAGCATCATGTTTGGATCTTTTATTGGTTCTGGCGTCGACGATCCACACGTCTCCATCATTCCTAACTAACCCACAGTCTGTGGAACCAAAATCATGTTTAAGCCGTTTGGTGGAGTTGCTTTACTATGTCACATTTTGCTCATTTTAATTTGAGCAACAAGAAAATCTATTCTGAAACCTGAACATGTGTTCAGTTACTTGACGTGTGGTAATGAGTTTCAGTGTGAGAGTCGTTTTGGGTCCGGTCAAAGGCGAGTCCATGTCGTCTGTCTGAGAGATTTGGGTGGAATTTTACAATATGTGATTTTTGGAAGCTTTCTTAATATATCTGATATCGACACAAAAGTGAACGTATTTTTACTGACATGCACCTCTTTTTTTTTTTTTTGGCTAACCCCTTATTCACTGTATTTATATACAAAACATGTATGATTCATTTTAGCTTTGGAAAACTCTTGTTTCTTTTCTTCACTGAAAAACTGACCACTTGTTAATTTTATCTTTGCAATATTGTAAATAAATTCTAGTTATTGACTTGAAGCGCTTTTTCTGACTCAGCGAGTTATTGCTGTCAGCTTTCTAAAGAGTCTTCCTCATTGATTATTTTCACACATAAAAATAATGAATGGTAACTCAGACAGGAGAATGTCTCCTGGCAGAAAAGGAAAGCTCCAGCAGCTTGTTACCAAGAGGAAGCTCTGAGAACAGCTGGTATGTCTTGCATGTAAAAAGTAAAATAAGAAAATCTTTCTGTTGACACACATGAAATTACTGAGGATCTACATCAACAGTTACTGTTGGAAGAAGTTTCATTCAGATACAATTTTATTCTCGTATATCAAGTCAGACTAAAAATGGAAAGGTCTGAATGTCAAAATTTAAAAGTGATAGGAAGAGAAAAACAACTTCACTTGTGAAATTATTTGACTCAAAGTGTTTTTGCTTTGTAATAAGATCCTCTTCAGGTGGTTACTAAGGTTTAAACTTTAGATGGTGAAGTCACTATAAAGTAAGCAAAGTAAATGAGAAATTCATGTAGTGTAAATGGCTGGCTGTTAAACACACCTTGTCTTTAGGAGCTCTAAAACTGGTGACATCATGTAAACTGAATGAAAGAGTTGGAGGAAGGCTTCATGAATCCAGACCCGATCCTACAAAGCTGATTTCATGTGTGACTGGAAACGCCTGATTTTGAAAGATGAAAAGTCAAAGGAGGGCACTTCTCCCAGGCTGAGCTCACACAGGAGCTTACCAATGACTGGGCCGAACTTGAAGCCATGACCTAAAGGAGAGGAATCATGGAAGAAAAGAAAAAAAAAGTAAATAAGATCCATGTCACAACAAAGACAACAACTAAAGACCGAGGCTAACAGGAGACAGCTGAGCCTCCACAGTGTAACTACATGCTCAACATTTTGGGAGATTCTCTGCATGAATCACATAGAGCTTCCCACATTTTGTACAATGAACTTTCAGAAAAGGCCTAAATAAAATGAATTGATATATTTTACTTTGAACAGAGAGATTTTTCTGTAATTCAAAGAAAATACATTAGTCTGCTGACAAAAAAAAATCCCCCCTGCACAACAGCAGGAGGAGCTGTAGTCCAACATATCACAGGATATAAACATTAAAAGGAAACAAGTTATCCTGGCTCAGTGATTTCAAAAACACTTAGATTTGTGATCTGGTGATCAACGGTAGGAGAGGTTGTAGTAACTGTCATGGCATCCTGGTTTCCAATATATGACTCTAGTTGGCTTTGATGTTTTTGGAAATATACCTGAGAATCCTGCTCCAATGACGATGTTGCTGTAGTTTGGATGGTAATCCAACACAAAGTGGCGATCAGGTGTTAGCTACAAAAACAAAACAAGCAAAATAGAACAAGTCATATATGAAATATTTTACTGATACATAAAGGCAATCTGAATTATGCACATCTATGTTTTTCCCCTGCAATTTCAGATTTTCTGCCTCATTTATTAAATCTCTGCAGCTATTTTTAAAGCCCTTTTAAAAAAATAATCAAAATTCTGCCTCTGGAAGAACAGACAACACTCACTAATACCAAAAGGCCAACTCTCAGAAAAGGACATTTTTAGTTCACCACAAGAAGGCGTGAATGATATGAGGCTGAGAACAAAATGATCTGATTTTCACCCCTCTGCTGCAAGAAGGAAAACTGATTTCAGATGTTCAGCCTGACCTTCAGAGACTTTACGCCTGAGTAGAAATACTAACACAGAGCAAACCCAAAACAACCCCAGAACGTGACACTTCAAGGCAGAAATACTTCTGAGGGTTTCTCCTCCACCCTTACTGTATACATGCAGCTCTCCACCACAGCAGGCTCAGGAACCAGGCCGGGTATGCATCTGGAAACGTATCGCTTCAGGATATCGATGTCAGACGTGTCCGTCTGCAAGTCTCTGTAATCCGGGTCAGTCTTGCTGCCTATGTGGTAGCATATCTGTACACACAGTGAGAATACATGGGCCAACAATCATTGCACTCCAAACGCTCCTTTGCAATCTGAATATTGCACACACTAATATTGCGACGATGATATTTTGAGCAGCCTCACTTTCAATAGTTGCTGGATGTGTATTACACATTCACCCACCTTCACCAAGTCTGGGTATTCATTCGACGGGAGGCCATAAATGTGTTCTTTGCTCTCCAAACTCCCAGTGACCACAAAGCATGGAAAACGCTGCTTCACACCGTAAGTCCCAGGAGTCTTCTCTTTCCAGTAGCACACATTGATCTTAACAGTCTGTTGTGCAAAGACAGCAATATAGCTCAGTCAGACATGCATCCTAACCGTCCAGCAAAATGGTTGCTAACCATTTCTGCTGGATGATAAATTGTCCCAGAACGCAGGGCCGGCCCAAGGCATTAGGGCCCCAGGGCCACCAAAGGGTCCCCTCAGTGGAGCTGATTTTTTCTTTTAGTAATAATTTCTATGTCATTGTAATATCAAAAACACACAATTTCACTATGAAGTGATTTGTTTTTACAATAATATATATTTGATAATGTATGTAGAAATTATTATTTTATTGATAAAAAGAAGGAAAAAAAATTGCTCTTGGGGGCCCCCTGGTGGCCGCGCTATGTACTGCATGCTTCACCGGTGTTACATGAGCTGCAATGAGCAGAGCAGCCAAACGTCCAAAGCTTCCATCAGAAGTTAAGTTAGCAAAACAATGTCTCAAAAAAGGACTTATCCTTCAGGGAGGGAGAAAAGAAAGAGGAAGAACTGAAAAAAGCCAAGATAAAGGTTTGTTTCAATGAGCCTTGGTAATGTTTAACAGAAAGATTACTGGAGCAGCTAATAGAAAATTAGCTTGATAGCGACCTGGAACGGTCCAGTTCAACAGCCAAACATTTATGCTAGGATCTTTGTGTTTGTGTGAAGCTCAGTTTTAACTTTAAATGAGTTTATTCTCCTGCTTGGCTCTGTATATTTCTGAGGTATTTTTGGCTTCAAAACGCTGAGTTTGATAACAATAATTGAACCTTCCCAATGTTTGACATTGTCTAGCAAAATGTTTTTATGTCAGGCTACATAGCTGCTACATCGATGATCTGCTCTATGCTGTAGTTGGGGATTTGTTGTTTGCTGCTGGGCATAATAATTTTCTGGCTAAAACAAACATTATTTTTCTAAGTTATGTGAAACTTCTGTTAAAATCATTTGAAGGCTCAGAATCAGTCCAGTACCGGTACCAGTCCATATTCTCAGGGGAGAAAGACTCACCTGGTATAAATTAAATTTTTAGCTATTGGAGTAACGCCTAGGAGGAATTAATGTAATCAAAGAACGTCATGAATATGTGTGTAGGGCTGCACCGATTGCAGTTTTCTGGCCGATCCCTGGTTACCAATCTTTAAAATGCCTGATCTGCCCATTTTGATTTTGGCTGATATATTTTATTTTTTTTTGTCTGAAATGTAGGGTATAGCAATATAGCAAGAAAGTCACTGTTGGCAACAGTGGGATGAATATTAACTGTAAATGTTCAGACCTGACCTGGTGGGTTGGTCTGTCAGTCAAACCTCTCACTGCAGAGCAGAAGAGGACAGAGACTGATTTATAAACCTTTGCTGACAAAGATAAGATTAGGGGATAAGATGGGCTTCACGTGCAAGTATCAGCCAATCACAATCCCCCAAAATTAAAGAAATCAGCACCCAGAAATAGGCCTGTCGCGATAAACGATAAATCAATTAATCACACGATAAATTAAACCTGCCAACCTCATTTTAATTATCGGCTTTATCGTCTCTTCCTGCCATTTTTTCTTTCTGTTGATGACACTGAATGAAAAAAGACTCAGCTCCGGTGCTCTCCACTGACCCTCCCTTCCTTAGTGTAATGTCCAGCTCACACTACACGAGTTGTCGGCCCATTTTCAAAACCTGAGAGACACATTAGCCGACAAAAATCCTAGGCATAACGGTTCAGTCGGGTTCGATCGTGCCGTGTGGTGTCCAGCCACATGGGCACAAAATAATGGCTACAAGTCCAGTTAACTAATTTTACTCAGCCATTAATCAATGCTTTATTAGAATCTACCTGTGATGCATGTGGCTTAGTCAGCGTAAAGTCCTGACTGAATGAAAATCATTATAACCTAACTATGTCTTGGGCCGGCCCTGCCAGAATGTATTGCGATAAACAATAATATTGTTGTTTTGGGACTATTTTCAAGTACTGTGATAGTAATAATGGCATAATAAAGCAAGAACACATTCTCAAGGATCAATAAACTTTAAATTCTAATAAACATTTAAACACTAGAACTGGAGAACATTTGAAATATCCAAAAGAAAGAAAGAAAACAACAGAAACAACAAATAAAATGAATTATAAAGTCTCTGTAAACAAAATTGTCTTTCAACAATAAAAAAAAAAGGGATAGTTGAGACCACAGCACCAGACTGACGACCAGTTTTGGTAGAAAGACAGAGAAAAGAGAAAAATGATGAATCAAGAAAATGAAAATGATTGAGTTTCTTGTCATTTATTATGCAATTAATTGATTTGTAGTGTATTGTGACAGGTGTATTCATTTGTTCAGGAATGGGGATCATTGTGAAGTCAGTCAAATAGAACCATTTCCTTAGGTAGCAGAGTTTGTCCTAAACTTCTGTAAACTGCAGAATGGATACATTTATAACCATTTCTATTGGGAATTCTCATGTTGGGGGCTTTTCTAGGTTCTCTACTGGATAACTGAACTGGGGCTTGTGTCTGTATTTCTCAGGTTCCCTTGACAGTGACTCTGGTCTGGTACCAGTCATTAATGAAAAGGTCCGTTCCAGCCCTGCAACATGTGTTGTGTTTATCCCTGTGGGTGCAGTAGTCACTCATCTTTGAAAATGATGGGATTCATACTGAAACCTGAGGAGTTCAGAGAGACGGACGGATCAGAGGAAGGCTGCTGAAAACCATCTACAGACCTAACAGATTCCTAATTAAACTGTTTGAATTTAAATCACTTTGTAGGAATTTACAAACTAAGTTTTATCTAAAGTGATGCTTAATATGCAATTAAGGCAGGAAATATGTAGCCAGAAAAGAGGAAAAACTGAATCAACATTCAGCATAGACCCTGTATTCTAACTTTGTGATATTGATATTTAAATACATTGCATTTTGTTTAATAAAGCTAATATAATCAAATTGATTCTGTGGCATGTGGCATACAATACATGCTGTCATCTCAACATCTCACATTACACCATGTGTGAATACCTCCAGTGGTAACTGGAAACCAGTATGAGCCAGGAGCTTATTGGTCCAGGGTCCAGCAGTGATCACCACATTTCTCGCTTGATAAACTCCTCCAGAGGTCGTCACCTTGACAACAGGACCAGGCTTGATTTCTGTAACCTTCTCGTTGTCTTGTATGACCCCACCCAACTTCTGAAACTGATCCTGGAGAAACAAAACCAAACATGTTCCAGGAATGTTTCAAATTAAAGAAAAAAATAAAAACTGTTTATATCAGGACATTATTTCTAAGCATCATGTCATCTAGTAGTTCTTGTGCAGACAGGATTCTTTTTTTTTTTTAAGAAATAAAGTAAACATGTATTTCTACTCAAATCAGGTTAACACAAATAACTTTAATATCATGTCTGGATATCTTATAGAATTAAGATTGCAAAAAACACATGGTTGTACTTTTGTACTTTATGCTACATTAAGTTAACGTTTCCAACATGTAGCTATACTTTTAAACAAAGTTAAATGAATATAAATGAGATGCCTGCGTTGCAGTGAAGCTGAGCCGTACCTGAACCGCTTTCAGGGCCCGGTCTGCAAACAGAACGCCGCCGGTTACATCCAGCAGGGCGCCGTGGCCCTCAGACAGAACCACGTTGGGGATGTGCTGGTGGAAGTTATCACGGCTCAGAATCACCGTGGGAACCTTGTTCTTCAACAAGGTGTTCTTGACCAGCGGGTAATCCCCACTGGTTTCTGGTCCCATGACTAACAGTCCAGTTTGTCTGTGAGGAGAGATGAAGGCGGCAGGGTGGACGGACAGTTTAGACACACAGTTTGTTCTACTAATAGAAAACAAGCTAATGTAAAAGTGAAAGGCCACTACTAATATTATAAGTGTCACATCCAAAAGTACATATTAATACCAGTGCAGCACACAGTTACATTAGGAAAAAAAAAATATTTTGTGGAAAAAGTGAAACATTTTGCATGTTCTTCCTGTGCAAGCAAGACCTGGTTCTTTACCCCTAAAACACAATGTTTGGTTAAGTAGTTTCTCTAATTTCTCCTTGAGTGTGTGTGTGTGTGTGTGTGTGTGTGTGTGTGTGTGTGTGTGTGTGTGTGTGCACGTGTGCGTGCGGATTGTTTGTCCATTGTTGACCACCACTCCCTGCAGCCCTGCAAAGGTAACCGATATGTACATACTTTTTGAAATGACTGATGAAAGATATTGAACTTTTGCCACAATATTACATTGTTTTAGATTTAATATTTACAGTTTCTTGATTCTCAGTCTGGGCAAGCCTTCATGTTGTGTTTAAACAGTTTTCCACTCTGCATCTTAGCTGATGCCTGACCTGTACAGCGTCACTCCGGCCTCCTTCTCCAGCTGGGCCCACAGCTGGTAGCCCTCCCCCATCATCTGCGTGTAAATGTCCTGCTCATAGGCTCTACGTATGATGCGAGTCTGGCCATGGGAGCTCCCTCTGGTGTGAGGCAGAACGAACTGGACAAAAATGGTTCAGATTAAGGAAAGAGAAAACCTGCTGCTGAAGTGAAGTAAGCATGTCCTACTGTATACAAAAACTGCAGCTGTGATCTACTCAAGTACAGAAAATGATTTGCTTAGTGTAAAAAAAAAAAAGATTATGAATCTCTTTGAGGCTTGTCTGTTTAATAATGCATTCGGGTTTATTTATACAGCCCCAACACACACTGTTAAAAAAATACATCTCTAATTTATGGTAAAATCCCAGTAGCTGTGGTTGCCGGTGTTTATACGGTAAAATTCTGACAACCACAGCTGCCGGGATTTTACTGTAAATCAGCGATATTGCCTTTTTTTTTTTTTTTTACAGTGCACAACGATTATCATGTCAAAGCACGTTACAAAAAGAATGCAAATCAATCCAATTCACATAGGCAGATTCCATATGAATGTATTCCTATCGGATCCTGCGTTAAACAATGACAGCGTCCCTTTAACAGAAAGAAAACCTGAACAGACTCTGACTCACAGCGGGCAGCCGTCCACAAAAACACACCCGGTCAGACTGAGCAGTATTGAATATGTTACATAAGAAGAAGAGAGATGATGACAGTAGAAGCTCTGAGCCCATTTCAAAGCTCGGCGCTTTTCATTTCAGCCACCAATAAAATCTCAGCTGTCAGAATTTTTTTATTGGTTTGACTGTAGAGAGACAGAAAACAGTTTTTTCACTTCCGTTTATTTCATCAGCTCTTAGCAGTGATGAATTCATGTAAATCTTTGTCAATAAAATGTATTCTATTAGAAATAAAATCATCGGCATCATCCCAAATATGATTACTAAGTCTGTAGTAGTGAGGTAGTCCTGGAGAAAACTGTAAAACTTGATCTGTTTTACTAGCCTTTAGATTTTATTAGCTGAATCAAAACCTTCAACTTGCATGTTGGACCCAATCAAATAATGTAAAGAAATGGATCCTTTAATTTCTGCCCCCATTTCAGAAATGATTCTTCTGTCCTGAGTAAATGGTTTTAAGTAAGCTGCAGCTGAACTTTTCATTTTACCGATGAAAACTTTTCTTGATCAAGGCAGTTTAATAAATTACAGACCTCTTTCTAATCTTCCTGTCTTATTGAAAGGAGTTACTAATCAAGAGTGTGAACATCTATACAGTAATGACTGTCAGAGCTCATCATAACACTGAAGGCACACTGCTAAATGTCACTGATGCTCTCCTTGGCTCAGTTGCAGGACTGGTGCCTGTACTGGACCTGTTGGACCTCAGTGCTGATTTTAACACATCCATCACAATGTCTTCTTAGAACAGTTTGAACATGTGGGCATCAAGGGAACAGCAGGCTGGTTGAAACCAGGTTACAGGTTTTTCCATGTTTATGATCAAACTTCTTCACACTCCAATGTCCGTTGTGGAGTACCACAGGGTTCAGTGCTTGAGCTAAAACACTTGGGAACGTTATCAGACAACATAGGAAAATATCAAATCATAATGATAATATTCAGCCATATTTTATCCATAAATCCTGATTAATTTAGTCAGTTAAGTAAACTACATGCATGTCTCAAAGACATAAAATGCAGATAACTTTAGTCAAGCTTTGGCGCATTGTAGAGCATGTTCATAGGATAATTGTTGTTTTTGTCGTTTCATTGGTTCCAGTTGGTAAGAAACAAACCAATTCATGATGAGTTGATTTTGTTATGAAAATAGTAAATGTCTTGTACTTGTATAGCTCTTCATCAAGTCCAGAGAACCCTACATCCAGACACTTGAATGGCTGTGGCTACAAGCTACAAGCTACTGCATTGTAGCCTCAGCTGCTCTGGGGCAACCTGACAGAGGCAACACTGCCTTGCAATCATTTACATTGTTTATTGTCAGTTCAGCTTGTTCGAGCCGAGTATTAGTAAAAATAAATAAAAATTAAATACTGTTGAATATGCCATCATTCTCGTTTTCAATATTTATTATTAAAATAGATTATGTAAGGATTTTTTTGACCCTGTCTGTCAAAGTGACAAACAGTCGATCTCTGTTGTAACCGTAGTAGACGATTAAGAAGCCAGTTTGATCCGACCTTTACTCGCTCCACTGTCTGCTTCTTAGCAGACCAAAGTGCACCTGTTATACTTATGCAACACCAGACAGTACGCCTCATTTATGGGTCACTTGTTTACAGTCTTGGCTGCAGGCCTGGATAAAATCATGCAGACTAAAGAATGTGAATCAGAACAGCCTGATCTACGCAGATTTACAAATGACACTGTATGTGCTGTTCGTCATGCTTCCAATTCAGACACGTTGTGGTTGTTCTTGAAGGAAAGTTAAAACTTTCCAAAAACTTTGTTCCGCAATTGGTGGGTTGCTGGTTCGATCAACTCTCCGTCCAACTCTGTTGTTCTGTCCTTGAGCAGGACGTTTCACGCTTCACCCACCTAACCTGTTGGTGAAGGTTGGAGGGCCCAGTGGAGCCGCAGCACGGCAGCCTCTCTTCTCTCTAATTAATCAATTGGAGCTCATTTTAATATGATAAACCACTAATTGTTTAAGACCCACCTTCACTTTTGTAATCCTTTTCTTTGAATGACAGCTTTCACTGTCAAAATTTACCTTGAAGTGATATTGTTTTTGAACTTCAGTCAGCCTTTAGATGTTACATCTTGTAAATGGAAGCTTCCTTCTCTCCTGGTCATAATGTCCCTTTAATCCCCAACCACTCCTGGTTTGGGTTTTATCAGGTTCCTCTCCTCTCTTCTTCTCTCCTCTCCTCTCTCACTCCTCCTCTTTTCATACTTGAATCTCCTCTACTCCTTGTCAAATCTACCTGAATTTATTTGTCTTCTACTGCAAATACTTCATTTTGTTCTAACAGTAACCAGGTTTAATCTTTTTTTTTTTTTACATTCCAACAGCTGTTTGAAGACATACGTGATCATTTTTATGCTATTTGTTTCTGAATATTGTTCTTCTTTAGCTTATCTGCTAGCTCCTCTCTAGAGGCAGTTCTTTATAGCTATATAGCTTTTTAAAGCTATAAAGAACTGCTACCAATAAAAATTGTCTACCAATTTTTACATTTCAACAACTGTCTTGACCAGCGAGTAGTTTTAAGGTAACTTCATCTTGTTCAGCTGTTTTCAGCTAACAGCCATGGTATTTAAACCAGATCAGGGCTTGCTTTTGTAATCTTTCTGCTAATTTATTGCATTTCAGCAGGTTTTCTGCAGTTTACTTCAAAACTCTGCAGTTTATGAGCAGAAACAGTGTTTTTACAGAAAAGGCTCACATAGACTTCACATGGTCACAAGTACAATTTCAAAGCAAAAATAAATGATATTTTACACTGAAGTAACTCAAAGACATTCTGAATGTTTGACAGGCTTCAGAATTCTCACATTTTAAAAGTCAGCATCTACATCTTTCTATTGATTTATGGAAATCCTTTTTTTGTTCCTTTAGCTTTTACAATCTGTAAGCATTTTAATTTAAACAATATGCCAGGTGAGTGACAGGCTACACAGAACGGGTAAACAGCTGCAGAAGTAAATGTGATTCTAGTATAAAGGGTACAATAGCTAACTCAAGACCCAAGACTTTTGGGTTTTGAATTCAGTTTCTGAACAATTATCTTATGTCAAAGCTGCAAAGTTGGTACAAATGTGTCATCAGCGCAACAGGCTGTAGGTTTTTGTGTGTGTGTGTGTGTGTGTGTGTGTGTGTGAGACACACCTCACCTGTTCCAGCAGCAGAGTCTTCTTGTTGTGTTTAGCCAGCTGGTAGGCCGTGAAGGAGCCCTGGACTCCAGCCCCGATCACCACACAGTCATAGTCCTGCTTAGCAGACATGCTGCCGGACTCTTCATGACACACTGTAGTCATACTCAACTCTCAGCCTTTTATAGCTCAGCCTTTTATTTCTCCGCCCACGATCAGTGGAGGAGGACCCAAGCTTATAATTCACTGGAGAACCCAGTGGTCAGGGTCATGTCTGCTGTCTGGACTTCTTGATCAGACCATCTGAGATCTCTTGTTGCTCTGCTGGAGTTACCAGGTGCAGCTGGAGGTCATTGAGGTTTATGGCTTTTGACCTACTTATCCTCTGCATGACCGTCTGCACGCTGAGTTTAAATGGACGCTCTGCTGTCTGGTCTTGTAGTCGGTTGGTGTTTCTGGTCATAACACCAGCTGTTTCTGGTCAGCTGCTTCTCCACCACATCAGTTTCTGCCAAGGCAGCTGGTTGGTTGGCCAGAGCATGATCCTCTGACCTGCTGTGAAGGGGAGCAGAACAATTTGTTCCAACATTTGTAGTGTGTTTTTATTTATTTATTTATTTATTCTTTACTTTTTGTGTTTGTTTTGCTTGCATTATTTAATTTACGAACGTGTTTTCCTTTTTTTTTTGATTGATGGCTAATTTGCTTTGGTTGTTGCATTGCATGCTTTTTTTTTTTTTTATTTTTTTTTTACCTGACATAATTGTCTTCCTGACATTCCCCTGGAACCAAACAGTATGCCTGAAGCCATGGTTTTAAATAGGATCATGTTTTAAGGAATTGTTAAAATATAATATTGTATGTTGTCTCTCCCTGCTGCCTCTCAGATGATCACTGCTCACTGCACTGCTTCATTTGTAGTCCCTCCTTTATAATGAATGGCTCTCTGTGAGCAACCCGGCGGGACATGTCAGTAGCTGCTCCTGTTTTGTGATTGTCTTTTTCTTCTAACCCAAAAGCTAGTGAGTAACTGAAGTTTTCAGGGAAATATCAGATCCTAAAGAGTTGTTTGTTTGCATTCTTTCGGCCTTTCAGTATTTCAGTTTGCTTGATTGTTTCCTTTTCGCTGCTGCTGAACAAACCTGAAAAAAATCTCTCCTGCTGCAAATTCAGACCAAGCTGAAAATCTTTGCAAGAGGAGACAGAAAAGCATTAAATGTAGAAGCAAACAGCTACATGCCAACATCTCTCTAAAGGATTTGAATGCATATGTAATGGCTGATTGGTTGTTTTCTGGCCGTTTGCCAGGTTCTGGGACAGAGGGTCATGGAGGGTATGTTCCAGTTCCATCTGGCTTTTTCCTGCGCCTTCGTCATCCAACTTCACACCTGATCAAAGGGCAGCTGTTAGACTCATATCACACCAGACAGCCAGCTTCAGCCATTGGTCACTTGTTTGCAGTTTTTCTTGTAGATGTGCAAAAAATAACCTTAGAGAAATGCAGCCATTGCACACTGGAATATTTCTGCCCTGTATACATCATTTAATACCTTTGATGTTTATTATACAAACAAGTTGCTAATAAATCTTTTCACCAACAGCAATACTCAATATTACCCCATGTTGCATAAAATGTAAGTGTTTATATCTAGCCACTGGAAAGTCAAGTTCTTAGAAAGCTTGCAGCCAGGCTAGCTTTCTGCTCTGAACAGAGAGGAATACGAAGGCAACACGCTGCCAAGGTGTAACTCGTCTTGTGCTTGAAATTAATGCAGCTCTGCTCTTTGTTTTGCTTTGCATGTGAAGACATACATGCTGTGGCTGTGTGGAGACAAAAGAACCAAAAGGAAGGATTGAGTTAAATGTATCATTTCTAAGCTCATCTGAGCAGGAAAAGGGAAATGTGAACCAGGTTACATGTGTAAAGGATTGAGGTGGCAATTTACTAACATATGAACAGTTCTGAAATGTTTATATGAGGAGGTGATGATTGAAGAAAGTGAAAGAGAGAACACCGTGTGAAAGTTAGCCAATCAGAGGTAGATAATAAGTAGAAGGCCACAGTGACACTGAAATGGATTCAGTGGGACAAAAAGTTGGTTCAGTTGACACCTGTTGAAATATTTTAGAGTATGCAACAGAGAAGATTGTGTACTTTTTAAAGTCGACTGTTAAACTCATTAGGAATGGTTGGGTTCATCTGCTGTTGGGTTGATGTGCAGTAATAACTACAGAGTGACAAAACGTTGAGTCAAAGGATGTCATGCTGTTGTGTAAGAACAAGAAGCTGGAGAAAATTTTGTGCATAGTTACATATTGATTTTTTTATTGACTAAATTCGCTATCAAAACAATGATTAATAGTTTTCCCCCAATAGTTTTCAGTGCTCCTACTAAAAAGTCCCAGTTTACACTGCAGGCCTTTATGTCCCGTCATCTTATCATTGTTGATCTAACATTACTTTTTAAAATAAACTGCTAAATATGTTTTAATTAAACCTTAAGTTTGATCAGACCAAAATGATTTTTTTAAAAGTAAAATCAAAACTCATCGCTTCTTCAAAATTAACTTTTACGGCAGATAGTGGTCAGGGCCAAAAAGGAGAACAATCAAACATTTTCACCACTGCCTTTACACATGGCAGATGCTCGAATAAACTTGAAGTCAGTATTCACTTAATTCTTCAACTTCTAATTTTATTTCAAAAGCTAAATAATTATTTACTTATTGTGTAGATATTTTTTTTTCTCATACAAGCATTAAGTCAGGAGTCTGTGGGTTTCTCTCTTCTCAGTTCTTAAAGTTTTCCACTAGATGGCGCCACACAGCTGCAGCCTCCTGGAGCCAGACCTCCGCAGGCGTGAAGCTGCACAGCTGATGATCAACCTGTTTGATTCAGTGGTTCAGTGATGCAGGAAGATTAAAGAAGTCTCATATAAAATATTTTATAAAGTCTATCCTACAAAGGTATATATTAATTCTATATTCAAGAAAGAATTGAATGTAAATTGTATGTTTTGTGATTCATAACCTCAAACTGTTCTCCCCTTGTTTTGGGAGAATTTCTGTGACTTTATCCACAACAACATAGAAGCACAATTTATGCTTTTATGGGAAGACATCTTACTTGGCCTCATTGGTAAAAACATGCTTAACAATTGTGAGATTCTCACAAATCCTTTATTGTTACTAGCCAAATATCATATTCATTGTTCCAGGTACTCTGAAAGGAAGTCATGCTTTGCTGCATTTTACAATGAAGTAAAGTTTTATATCTGGGCTATCAAAGACTCTGAGAAAAAAATAGCTTAAAACAACTAAAATCTGTACTGCTTTGAATGAACTGTTGGGAACCTAAGCCTCTTAGCTTTTTCTTTTTCTTGAATGCTAAATATCTGTATTTATCTGTATTTACCTGCGTTTTGACTAAAGTCCGAGAGGTTAGAGTCCTTGTCAAACGGCGTTTTGACTAAAGTCCGAAGGGTTGGAGTCCCAGTTGACGGCGTCTCAACTAAAGTTCTACAGCTTTTTATTTCTTTCTCACTGTTTACGTTTTAATGATGTGAAGCCCACCGGAAAACGTTTTGGAGTCCTTAACTGGGACTCTAAGGACTTCAGTTAAACTACGTTTGACTGAAGTCCTAAAAGGGGTGCGGGTTTTAATGTTTTTGTTTTTTTTCAAAATCTCTTTCTCTTTCTCACTGTTTATTACATGCTGTTTTTATTTTAATTATGTAAAGCACTTTGAAATGCCTTGCTGCTGAAATGTGCTATGCAAATAAAATTTGATTGATTGATTGATTGATATTAGGACCAGACTCAAATGAGTTTAATTCTTCAAAAAAAAAATCATTAACAAAGCATAAAGATTTAAAGCAAGAATAAATCAAAGGATAAGTAACATATTTGGATCCAAATTAACTGAGGTCAACTGAACTCTAACTGAACACAAACAAAACTGACCTACAAACAAAGAACAAAAGTCTGCTTTAATAGGAGTGGAGTAACTGAAATCTACCACATGAGGGAGGTACGACATAACAAAAGAACAAATAAATACAAAATTAACTAAGGCATCCTATGAAACAAATAAAGCAAACTAACTTTAACTTAGCACAAACAATAAGTGAATATTTAAGTGACAAAATTAAATTAAAATCAACTTGAAGTCTCCCCCCTTCAGTCTTTCAGAAAATGGTTTGATCCAGGTTCCTCCTCCAGCTGGTTTATGTCAGCAGCACCTCAAACAAAAAACAAGTGTAAGTAAACCATTCAAACAGACATTAACTAAAGTGTGCACCCATTAGGAAATATATGTCTAAATGAAATAAACTTAAACAGACAAAAACCAAAACAAAAAAAAAAAAAAATACTAACACGATGTGGTGGTGGTAAGAGCATCCACCACATTGAGGCATAACAAATGTTTCACTCCGTTATACCGTTATTGGAATGTCTGAGAATAAAGTTTTTTTTTTCTTTTTAAAAAGACAACATTTTCTCAATTTTTTATTTTTGCATCTTAAGTAGTTTTATGAGTCATTGCCCTTTTCCTTTTATATCAATAAGGTTTTCAGCTGTCGTATTTTTGGTTATATTTTAAATGCCTTGTTACATTCTTTAACTGCTTTACAACATTCATCATTCCACCAAGGAACTACTTTTTTCTTACCTTTTACTTTTATTTTTGGTATGATAGAATTAGCAGCATTTAAAATATATTCTGTTATCTGACTTGTACATTCTTCAATGTTGCCTTTTAATGTTACCATATGACTGGATTTCTCAAAGTTTATTTTACATTTTTGCCAGTTAGCTTTGTTAATAGGAAATCTTCTTACCTGTTTATACTGTCATTAATTATTGTACTCACTGGAAAGTGATTACCTAATGTAGACTCCCAGTTGATATCCCATACACATGAACTTACAAGATAATCATATATTAATGTAATATCAGGACATGAAGCTGTACCTTTATGTATGTTTTCTCTGTAGCTTTTCCACTATTAAGACAAACTAATAGTGGAAAATCCATCATTTCTTCAACTGTGCTACAATTATGATAGATAGATAGATAGATAGATAGATAGATAGATAGATAGATAGATAGATAGATAGATAGATAG
>NW_006800267.1:661300-694911 GCF_000485575.1 Poecilia formosa
AGATAGATAGATAGATAGATAGATAGATAGATAGATAGATAGATAGATAGATAGATAGATAGATAGATAGATAGATAGATAGAAACCGGATTCCAAAAAAGTTGGGACACTAAACAAATTGTGAATAAAAACTGAATGCAATGATGTGGAGATGGCAAATGTCAATATTTTATTCGTAATAGAACATAGATGGCAGATCAAAAGGTTAATCTGAGTAAATGTAACATTTTAGAGGAAAAATATGTTGATTCAAAATTTCACAGTGTCTACAAATCCCCAAAAAGTTGGGACAAGTAGCAATAAGTGGCTGGAAAAAGGAAATTGAACATATAAAAAACAGCTGGAAGACCAGTTAACACAAATTAGGTCAGTTGACAACATGATTGGGTATAAAAAGAGCTTCTTAGAGTGTCAGTGTCTCTCTGAAGCCAAGATGGTGAGAGGATCACCAACTCCACCATTGTTGTGCAGAAAGATAGTGCAGCAACACCAGAATGGTGTTACCCAGCGTAAAATGACAAAGACTTTTAAGTTATCATCATCAGCCGTGCATAAAATCATCAAAAGATTCAGAGAATTTGGCACGATCGCTGTGCGTAAGGGTCAAGGCCGTAAAACTACTGGATGCTGGTGATCTCCAGGCCCTTAAACGTCACTGCACCTCAAACAGGAATGCCACTGTCAAGGAAATGACAGCATGGGCTCAGGAATACTTCCAGAAAGCATCGTCAGTGAACACAATCCACTATGCCATCCGCCGCTGCCAGCTGACAGTGCAAAGAGGAAGCCATTTCTATGCAACCTCCACAAGCTCAGCCGTTTGCACTGGGCCAGGAGTCATTTAAAATGGAGGGAGGCAAAATGGAAGACTGTTCTGTGATCAGATGAGTCGTGATTTGAAGTTCTTTATGGAACACTGGTACGCCATGTCATCTGGACCACAGAGGACAAGGATAACCCAGGTTGTTATCAACGCTCCGTTCAGAAGCCTGCATCACTGATGGTATGGGGTTGCATGAGTGCTTGTGGCATGGGCAGCTTGCATGTCTAGAAAGCCACCATAAATGCAGAGAATTATGTTTAGGTTCTAGAACAACATACTGTATGCTCCCATCTAGATGCCATCTCTTTCAGGGAAGACCCTGCATTTTTCACAAAGATAATGCCAGACCACATTCTGCAGCAATCACAACATCATGGCTATGTAGGAGAAGGATCCGGGTTCTGAAATGTCCAGCCTGCAGTCCAGATCTTTCACCTATAGAGAACATTTGGCGCATCATAAAGAGGAAGGTGCGACAAAGAAGGCCCAAGATGATTTAGAGGCATGTATTAGACATGAATGGGAGAGCATTCCTATTTATACACTTAGAAACTGGTCTCCTCTGTCCCCAGATGTCTGAGTGTTGTAAGAAGAAGGGGAGATGCCACAGAGTGGTCAAAATGTCCATGTTCCAACTTTTTTGGGATTTGTTGATGTCATGAAATTTTGAAACAACATATTTTTCCCTTAAAATGATACATTCTCTCAGTTTAAACTTTTGATCTGTGATTTGTGTCCTATTGTGAATAAAATATTAGATGTTGGCACCTCCACATCATTGCATTCAGTTTTTATTCACAATTTGTTTAGTGTCCCAACGTTTTTGGAATCCGGTTTGTAGCTAGAGATGGATGGATGGACGGACAGATAGATTAATAGATATTAGATTATATTCCAGACAGCCCAACCTTATAGTGCTGTATGTTCAAGTGTAAACTAGGACAGACCTTGTCTCTTTTAACAACATAATTCTCGAACAGACTGGAAAATGGAAATTTATGTAAGCAAACCAGAGGGAGCTCTCCAGTTATAGTAAGTGCTCCTTTTGTTACTAATTCAACCACAAAGCACAGTTTTAATGTGTTCAACAAGCAATATAATGAGTAAGGGGTTCAAAAAAAGAGTCAAGTGAATCTTAAATTAACTACATATTTTATTGTATTGATCAAAAACATTATGGCATGGCATTTCACTAAGACTCGGGTATATTACAGTGCACCACATTAACTTTGGCCTTTGACCTCAGCCCTTCAGCTACAGACCTCCAGAGACACCACTGTACCTCTGTCACCATATGCAGAGGTAGGTTGGGTACAAAAACCACCAGAAAGACAACACAAGTTGTGTTGAAGTGAACAGACAGACACACTCCGCTCAGCATGCAAAATGCAGAAGCCTCTCAGTATGAGCTTTTAAAAAACACCACATCCCATAAGGCTTTAAGAACAACAAGGCTTTATTTGGACACAGTAACGTGGACAAAGCTTTTTCTTTTGGCTGTAACTAAAAACTATATAAAAAAGTATATATTCTGACAAGGCATTTCACAAAGAAATATATTTATTCACCACATTGTCTATATTTAACAGTCAGAATGATGGATAGACAACAACAAAGTGTAGCACAATGTTGCATCCCTTGTGTCAAGCTGCTCCTGATCTAGAAATAATGTCAGAAGTGTATTTGTGATAAGAAGAAAAAGAACTAGACTGTTATCCAGTGGTCCAAAGTTCTCTTTTCAAGTGGGACTAAAGCTTGTATTTAATTTGAAAATCATGATTCCAGAGTTTGAAGGAAGAGTGGATAGTCTCAGAATCCATGTTGCTTGAGTACTATGAAGTTTCCACAGTGAGCGATGGTTTGGGATGCCATGTCATCAACAAGCCAAGAGAGCTCCAACCAAGAACTGAGTTCATAAAAATGAACATATCAGAAACCTGACATTTATGTTTGCAACATTAAGTTTTTTATTGATCTGACATTGTTTTTTTTGTTTGCTTGTTTTTTGTTTCATTATCTGCAAACCATAACCATAAAAATATATGAAATAAAGACTGAAATAGAAGCAATAATGTTTCATAATTTTCTAATTTTATTAGATGTATGTGTAATTGTGTTGCCACCTGTCAAGATCAAATTAGTAAAATGTAGTAGCATTCTTAGCATTAAGTATGTTTACTTGAAAAATAATACCAGTTTATAATATTTCCTATGCTTAAATACAAATTAAATGGGTTTTTTGTATTGTACAGCTGTGGAAATGATTACATTTCTGTTCTAAATTAATAGAAAAGTAGTGATCCAGTTTAAAAATATACAAAGTAGTCTGATACCTTTAAAGTGAACAAAAGGAAAACACATAAACCGAAGGTCTGTAATTCCTTGCATACGGTACACGGTATATGTCTGAAGTACGCGGTGGCCTAATAAAATAGATGTTGAAATACTAATACCGCCACTTAACTTCTTTAAAAACAACAACTTTAACAGAACAGCGCCAACAAATTACTTCTTTTCAAAAGAAAAATACTGAAGACACGAGAAGTCTTGTAAACGCAGAGCCACCGCCTGCAACTACATGCGATTAGTATCCTTGAAAACTATCTGTTGCCTCTTATAGCGCATGCGCGGCCGGCAGTTCGCGGTTGCGCCAACTGGAAGAGGATGTTGCTAGCAGCCAGTGTAGATGCACAGCCTTTTCACAACAATAACATTCACTAAAATTTGCATCTCCACATCCACGAACTGAGGATTCCGCTTCGAGAACACACCAGGGTTCGCTCTTTGGATCACAACCTCAGCACGTCCACATATTTATAGTTCTGTCTTCTTTTGACAATGGGAGTGGATGGGTTTGCAGCTTTACTGGACTGTTTTTTGGCAGAAGCAGAAACAAGAATCTTGGCTTGCCAGCTAGGCCGCAGATGGATTTTGTCGCCATGAGCAAGAGTCGACTGGCGATAAAATATTGGATGTATTCTCTGTGCGTTTATATTGTCGCAGCTGCTACGGAGCCGACACGTTTATAGCACGATTATTTTCCATTTTCGCAGTTTTGTTAAAGGCAACAACAGAAGCTAGCAAGCCCGCTAGCTTCTCAACCTTGACTGGCTGCCGTCTTGTCTTAGTAGTTAGCTCCGTTGGCTAGCTAGCGATCACTTGGCCACCAAAGCAGTTGGATTTAAACTTTTTGTTGAGGATTTACGTTCACGGTCTGGTACCACACTGGTACCGGTACCACAGATTTCGTTTGCGAGGTCTGCCTCTGGATGAATGTGGGACAAAATGGAGACCCCGACGATTGTGTACGATCTGGATACCTCTGGAGGCTTGATGGAGGTGAGGTTGCTAAGCTAGAAGGCCTCAGTAGAGTTACTTCTATGCATACGCTCGGGTTCCCTCCCTGTAACTCTGTTCTGGTTATCCTAACAATTGAAACTTGGCAATTCTGTTGTCAAGCATCTTGATCTCCCAGTAAAGTCAGCTCTCTGGTTTGGAAAAGGAGACCAGAAGTTGAGTGTGGCTGTGGCGCTTCATGAACCGTGTCTGAGGGTACTCAGCTGCATGCCTTCCACCCATTGTGCAGCAGCCGAGGCTTTCATTAACGACGACTTGGGTTTGTTTTACAGCAAATCCAAACTCTGTTGGCGCCTCCGAAGTCCGAGGACGTGGAGAAGAGGAGTCGGAAGCTGGTACGAGATGTTCGGAGGAGCGGCAGGGCCACCAACCACGACACCTGCGACAGCTGCCGGGAGGGGGGAGACCTGCTGTGCTGCGACCACTGCCCGGCTGCGTTTCATTTACAGTGCTGGTAAGATCCAAGGGAGGGAAGGAGCTACAGGAGTGAGTGCTTGACCAATGGAAGGCAGCTGTACCGGAAAGTGCTGTTAGCCTCACCTCTGGTTTTTGTTAGGGATTTAAAATAAACTACGCAGTTTTATCTTTGTGACCACATTGCCAAATTCTCGGGGGATTTTTCTTTTTGGGAAGCGAATAAATGTTGATTTCAATATCACCTTTCAGAGGGTCTCAACGCTTTGTTTCTGGCATAGATTTGAGGAATAGAACAAGTTCAGAGTTTCCGCTGATGCATCTTCTTTCGTGTTGCTTACTGCCATGTTTTCCTCTGGTACAGGGCTGCGTGTCGCAGGCAGCGCTCAAACATAAACAGAACTTGTTGAATATAACTGTGTTTAATAGGCATACAGGGATGATACCAGAACACTGTAGGTGCTTCTCCAGTCCGGTAGGGGGTGGAATTGTCTCCTTGCTGCTAGCAGTGTAGGCAATGTTGCTAAAAATGGTGTTCACCATTCCTCTGTTTACAATATGGCGACCTCCCTGCTTTTTTTTTCTGGTCAAGCGCCATCTTAGTAATCAGCGTTAAAGTTCGACATGAAGGGTGAAGAGGCAGTAAATGGACTAATACAAGCGAACACATTCTCAGATTCAGGGACGGCTGGTTCTTATCCGTCCACTGCATGCGTCTCCATGTCACCCGGTTTTCCGCTCAGGGCGGCTCTCTGCTTTCATGTTTAGAGCTGAGCCTCGATGTCGGAGCATCTCAGGATTCCGTTTATTGATCTGTTGACGGCTTGTGATATGGATGATCCTGTGTAACCTTCAGATGATTAAAGTATCTGCAGTTTGCAACTGTAAGCGGGCATTGCTGGGTGCTTCATTATGCTCGGTTTGTATTGTAATTCAGTTTTTTGTCCATTAGGTGGAGACAGGGAAGCTGCCTTTATAGAGTTATATAAGGCCTTGAAACAGATTAGAGGTATTTTCTTCATTTAGCCGCGACTGAGAATTTATTTTACGGCAATAGATATAGAAATATAAACACAGTTGCAAAACTAAACACACACCATAAAACACACACCAATTAAACAACAATTGAAAACAATGTTATGCCAAAACCTTAAGTACTGCTTATATTATATTGTAATTTTTTTAAATTAAAAGCTAAGCTATACAATGAAAGAATTAGCTTCTTAAAATTAAGAAACATATAAACCTCTTTAAATGACAGTTATTAAGTCCTTAAACTTAGCAGACAAACTACTTAATTTGGAAGCGTTGTGAATGGCTGATCTTTTTCTTTTCTTTTTTTTTCTTACCATAGCAACCCACCGCTTAGTGAAGAAATGCTTCCTTCTGGAGAATGGATGTGTCATCGCTGTAACATGAGAAAAAAGGTGAGTGGTAAGATGTTGGGTTAGTTATGTTAACTGATTATCAATTCTAGTTTCTTTTGCACACATTGGAGACCTTGTATTGCAGATGCACAATGGATTAAATCATATTTATTGCATTATATTTATCCCAATTGTAAAATACAGCTTTGTGCCATTTGGGGGGGGGTGGAGATTGTAAAGTAAAACAATGTGGGTTAATTTGGGGCTTAATACTACACAAAACCAGTATTTAATGGTCATGGTTTGGTGTGTCTTCAGTTTGGTTCAATTTTAAGAAACAACAAGTGTCGTCTGTAGAACTGACTGGATGGATTCTAGAACAATAAACCTCTTATATAGTTCATCTTATTAAAACATTGCTTAATGTTTTAATAAGACTGTTCATAAGTTTGCAGTTACACCCCTCACCCTGGAATTAATCATAGTCATATCTTATTAGCAATTTTCAGCAACTGTATTGTTAAATTTTCTTAATTTTCTGCAGTTCTACTTTGTACATTGTACAACATGTGGCTTGATAACTTGTTCATATGACATGCTTCACATATGAATAGCTGCCAGTAACGCATAATGCTGTGTCCCTTCTTAAAAAGCTGAGAAGCTGGTTTAGATGATCTGCACTGGTTAAGAACCACTGAAGTCACTGTAATTAGAAAGACAAACATCATACATGGAAAAATGTTGTCTAACTGAACTGGTTCGTGAAAATGCAGGAGCAGCTGGAAGTTTTCTCCTGACTGGACCTTTAACTCTCTCTTGGTTTCTTCTTGTTGCTGTCAGAAGCGTGAGCAGAAGTCTGAGCAGACTAATGGCTTCCCTGACCGGTCGTCAACCAAGCGTTCCACTTCTCCTACGGGCGAACTTGAGGTGGGCCCCGGCCCACTGAGGCTCGATGGCCTTCCCCCAGGGGCCGGTGCTGCGGGGCCCGGTCTGCGCGTGGCTCAGGTCCGCCTCCTGGACCGTAGGACCAGCAGCAGGCCCAGCAGCCGTCCTGGGACCCCGACATCCAACACGTCCTCCACCCCAACGCCATCAGAGGAGCAGAACGATGGAGAGGAGGAGGCAGCCGACCCTGAGGACGACGTGCAGGCGGTCGAACCCGACGGCGCGGCGCTGTCGGTGCCAGCACCTCGTCTTCTCAAGAGGCCCTTCCAGCTGCTCATTGCAGCAGCCATGGAGAGGAACCCCACACAGTTCCAGCTGCCCAGTGAGCTGACCTGCACCACGGCGCTACCAGGTCAGTCCATCACAGAGAGGGACTAAGAGCGACGCAGTATTGCCCCGTTACCACCTTGGTCTGGTATTGGTCTGGCCCCAGTCTATGTCTTGTCCTCAACTGGCACTAGTCTGGTCCAGATCGGGCCCCTGTATGGCCTCAGTCTGGTTCCTGATCTAGTTTCCTGCTGGCCTCGGTCTGGCACCAGTCCCAGTCTGATCCTTGGTCTGGTCCTGTCCTGGTTTTGTCCCAACCTGGACCCATCCCAGTCTTGTATCTGATGAGGTCCAGAGTCAGTGAGCTGGTTGCAGGTTTCCTGCATGAACTGTTAGCTGAATGTTTGTGGCTCCTGCATTTCTATGCCCTCTAATAAAACCTGAAGCTCCAAAATTTACCAACCAAGCTGTGCTGTGAACAAAGAGCTGAGCTGACAGCAGCTCTGTGGTCTAACTTCCAGCTATGTGAACTTGCCAGCCTTCTCAGTTGTTTTGTGTCTTTTGGTTGTTCAGGCAGCAGTAAACGAAGGAGAAAAGAGGAGCTGCTGGGTAAACCATTCAGGAGGCCTCAGCACGAACTGGACCCCAACGGCTTGGTCCCTCTGCCCGTCAAAGTCTGTTTTTCATGCAACAGGTCAGGCACCAGCATTCACTAAGGGGTTCTGCTGCCTAACCAGGCTGGTATCCCGGCACACGCTGTGTCCTGATGGACCCGGGTTTCCTCTCCGCAGGAGTTGCAGGTTGGCCCCGCTGATCCAGTGTGATTACTGTCCACTTCTTTTCCACATGGACTGCCTGGACCCCCCACTGACGGCTCTGCCTGCTGGCAAGTGGATGTGTCCCAACCACGTTGAGCATCTTGTGGTAGGAGAGAGCGTTCAGAGTTGACCGTTTGAGCTCGCTTCAGCCGGTTTGCGGCCAGCTTCAGCTCATCTCATGTCGTGTCTTAACCCAGCTCAACCAGAGGAGCCTCAGCCTGTCCAGCCGCTGCCAGCTCTTTGACCAGTTCCAGGACAGGATCTCTCAGCATGCCGTCCGGTTGAACTTCCTCCGTAGAGTCCATCGGCAGAATGCTCCCAATCGCCGGACTTCCTACCAGCAGAACAAGAAAACCATTAAGGTACACTCACCGCAGAGAGGAAGTCTTTCACCAGCTACATGTTGGATTTTACCTTAGTGTAAATTTATGCTTCTTTTACCATGATAACGATTAGTATGAAAACTACGTTCTGTGAAAGAGTGTAAATATCCAGGGTCCTGCTCTGTTGATTCAGATATTATTTAATAGAGAGAAGCTTTTGTGTACAACTTGGAGCTGCTGAGTCCCTTTACATATGGAGTCCATCAAAGCTCCATACTTGGACCCCTTCTTTTTTAACTTCCTTTAAAATCTGTTCTTCAAAAACACAATGCGAACTTTCACTTTTTTTCTGATGATTGTCAGATTTGTTTCATTAAAACAAGTTGACAGATACAGGAGTCCATTTCAGAAGTCAGAGCATGGATGTTTCTGATCCATTTAGTTTCTAATATGTAAAAAACTGAGGTACTGTTTAAACCCTGTTCTGAAGTCCAACCAGATCTGGGTTCTTTCATGGACCCAGTCACGCAGAGTGTAGCCAATATGGTTGTTAGACTGGAGAATGATTTTAAACTCACCACACAGATCAGTTCAGTAATCAAGTCCAGCTTTCAAATATTAAGCCATTCCTCTCACTTTGACGCGTTCATTACTTCTCAGATTATTGCGATGCATTTTACGTTTCTGTCTCAGCTTCAGTTGCTCCGGCATGCTGCTGCTCCCCTTTTCAACTGGTATGAGAAAATGAGAACGCATCACTCCTGTGATAAAATCACTGCATCCAGTCCGTTTTCAGATTAACTTTAAACTTCTTTTATTTGCTTATAAACGTGTTCACATTTATAAGCAATGTGAAGACCCAGGTGCTGTGGGTCTTCTTGTCCCACAGCACCTGTCTGACTTTGCAGCTGCACGTCCCATCATGCTCTCTCAGGTCAGCAGGTCAGTTCTTGCTGGTTGTTCTAAAGTCGACCAGGAGGGTGAGAGGTCATGGAACGTTTTCAGCTGCTGCTCCTAAACTTTGGAATGAGTAGCCTTTATAAACCAAACAGGCCGATTCGCCTCAACGTTTTAAAATCTTTTCTTAAATTGTATTTTTTTTCCCTTTTGTTTTTGAAGCTTGAGGATTTTTTAATGTCTTAATTATTGTTTTATTTTTATGTCTGTTTTATTTCTTTTAGTGTACGGCGCTGTGACTAAGAGTGTTTTTTTTATGTCTGATTACTAAAATTGTATTGATGATCAGTAAAGTGACCTGCTTTAAGACGAGGAACACGGGGAGACCCTGTTGAGGTGGTAGGTTGTAGGAGCCAGGCCGGTCCTCTGACAGACGCTGTTGTTACCCAGGTGCCAGATGCAATCAAGTCTCAGTACCAGAATCCCCCCCCTATGCTGCTTCCTGCTGGGGTGCATCAGGTGGAGTTGGTTTGTAGCGGACTCCCCCACCATCAGCCCGCCAAGCACCTGACCACAGAGCTGGAGCAGGAGGAGGTGGGTACCACAGCCGCCATCTTTCACTGTCCACTCAGTTCTCCAGGAATCACCTTTGTAAAATACCTGACGGCCTGTTTATTACTGCTGGAATGTGTGGAGTTACACACCACGAGGTCTGCTGTGGAAAGTCAGTAACAGAAGTAAACTACAGATTTGGTGGACAATAATCAGAGAAAATAGTTAAAGGTTGTCATGAATATAAGACGATTCTATTCCCAAAACCCAAAGAGTCGGCAAAAGATGGATCAATTCCTGTGACTGACCTCATTGCCTTTTTTATTTTTGCTATTTCTCCACTATTTATTGAACAAGAGTATCAATAAACAGCAATACATTTGAAAATATGATTAAATGCTGTGATGGCATGCAGTTTAGTGATGCAAGTCGTCACATTTCTTTGTATTTAATGACTGATAGTCGGATCTTTACTGGGACAATTCCACAGCTGTCACATACTCTTAAGATTTAGTCTCAGTTTAACTTCAATTTATTCAAAGTCTTAAATGTGGAACATTTTTTGCTAAAACAACCATATGGCTGATTTAAAAAAACAAAAACCTAAATAAAACTGCTTATTGAATTGTGACGACTAATGGAAGATAATGTTGATGAATAAACAGACACAGAAGGAAATCAGTCACTGTTTGGTTCACTGAATACATTTGAACTGTTTGTGCTGCTTCCCCCAGTGGCTGCAGGACATCATCGCTCTGCAGTGCAGCATCATGAGACACCTGTCCATCAGCCAGAAGGTCCGCTCAGCCACGCCCACCGACCTCCCGCCAGAGTGTGAGAGAAAGAGAACATGCGTTACATCAGAAGAGATGAAAAGTCAGGTGGCTGAAGGAAGAACTTCCCCTGAGCCGTGCTCTAAGCCCTGCGGTGCGCCTGAACCCCCCCAGGAAGCCCACATAGCCAGGGACGCCTCAGCAGAGCTGGGGGGCTGTAAGTGCAGCATGGCGCCCTGCCCCAAATGTAGGAAACCCAACGGACCCCTGGCAGAGCTCCACCCTCCCAAAGCCAACGGACCCCTAGACTGTAACAGTGCCTCGGACACCTGCAGGCCGCCAGACCCGCAGCACCGATTAAAGACTCGCACAACCTCACCGTTGGACTCAGCCGTCCCTTCAGGGCTAATGAACCACATAGGAACAGACACGGTAAAAAAGGATCCAGAGAGCACAACTGAAGCCTGTGCTCAGAACAACCGGCCCCTGGTTTGGCCCCAGAGCAGCCAGCAGAACCACCGGAGCCAGATGGAGCTCCAGGAATTGTGTTTGAGTAGTGATGAGAAGCCTCCCTCCCACCTCCCAGACACACCACTTAAAGGCAGCTACAAGCAGACCTCCAGCAAGCATGGGCCCGACTCAGCGCCTCCAGGTAGCCCTGGCCCTCAGCTGGCCACAGAACCGAAGGCCCCCACACACTCAGGCATACTTCACAGCTACATATCGGAGGTGTGAAGCTCCGATATGAGCCAGCTAGTCACCCAGCTGGCTCATTGAACCTGCTGGTATCCATGACGATTGCAGGAAATGAAGGAATTTGTCATTTGTCAGGCTTTGTTTGTGGAGTCTCACAGAACACACAGTACGCCTCAGTATGTGGGAGCCTTTAAACTCAACATTATTTTCAATGTTTATGACTCATATTCTCCGAGGTGATCTACTCAATTATTGCAGAACTTTGCAGACTTTATTTCATCAGTGGCTCATAATTTATTGACATGGCACCAGTGAATACGTAGGAAGCTTCGAAGTTTTTGTAGACACCTGACCATTGTTCTCCTCCCATCACTGACAATGTGTCATCAGCAGTTGATCACCTGTTGGTTTCTTATGAAAACAGTTAAACCCAGCACTTGATCTCATTCCTACTTGTGTGTGTTGTTCTGCACGTGTGTGTAACTTCTCACTGCATCTTTGTAAGATCTTTGAAACCAAACTCTGAGGTTAAATCAAGACTTTGTCCTCAGCCTGCCATTCAAGATGACGTATTTGCAGATGTGGTCTGAACACCGACAGTTAGTGGAATGTGTCTGCACAGAACCAATTTGATCAGGATCCCAGTTGATAGCTGGGATCGGTTTGAGTTAGTCTGGAATAATCTCAGTCAATATTAATAAGTTCTTTGTGCTGATACAGTAACTGTCTCTATCAGCAGCTGGCTGTGAAGATTCACCTGATGGACTGACCGCTCCATCTACCACAGCATCAGACACTAGGTGGCTAGCTAACTGACATTAGCTGGTGAACTAACTGACATTAGCTGGTGAACTATCTGACATTAGCTGGTGAACTATCTGACATTAGCTGGTGAACTATCTGACATTAGCTGGTTAGTGAGTTGAAGAGACTGTTGTCATACAAAGTGAGCAGATGAAGCCGACCACTCTGACCAATCAGCTGCTGCATTCTGTCCTCCAGATGTAAAGGCTGGTCCTGGCCTGATGGACTGCCTGCTGCCCAGTGCCCTGTCCTCCATCAACACCCTTTCCTCCTGCAGAAGCAGTGCCAGGGATGTTGGAGGTAAGTTACTCAGTGACTGTAGCTCATGGTGGTTGCTATGATAATGTAGGCAGGGCTCTGATTGTCTCTGTGTGTGTGTGTGTGTCTGTCTGCAGGCATCGAGCTGGACAAGCTGGATGAAGAAACAATCCGGTTCCTGGCTTACCAAAGGATCCAGCAGCTCTTCCCTCCCAAAGCCCTCAGCAGTCCGCCGCTCCTCACCCCGGGCGTTTCCTCAAACCTCCCTGCACCGCACCTTGACAGTAAGAGTGACCAGGTCTCCGCTGCTTTCCGTTTTACTGGGCGGAGGTGGGCGGTTAAAGCTCCGCTGCTGTCTCTGCAGGTCAGAAGGTGCAGGCTCGGGCTGTTTTCTGTCCCCTGGCAGGACGAGGACAGACGGTCAGCATGTGCTATAGGACGCTCTACATCGGATCTGGTAAGAGCTGGATGCTGCTTCAACCCCCGTCTGCTGCTAGTTTGGCTTCTTTCTGTAGCAAGACTTGGATCAGGTCTGACCTGGCCCGGTAGTGAGTGGCTCACTGCCACAGTAGAGTCGCTCCCTCCAGGAAGCTGCCATGTTCCATCACAACTATTACCATATTTTCCGCACTATAAGGCACACCTAAAAACCTTCAATTTCCTCAAAAGCCGACAGTGCGCCTTATAAACCGACCAACATTAAACAACAACAGATATAGAAACAAAACAAAGCAACCAACGACAGCAAGCACCCACCGACAACAAGAAAGCCACGAGAAAAACAAAGACACGGGGCAGAATGCGAAAGGTAACAGAACAATAAAGGTAAACTAACAATAAAACCTAACGAACATATAGAACCAGGGACCCTCCAGAACAAGGACCACCACAGGTCACACAAAAACACGGTCTCCAAAAACAGAAGGGGCACCAACGGACAACAACGACCAGCCCCAGGCCACGAACCAGCCCAGCCCCGAAAGGAGCCCCACGCCGACCGGAACAGGACCGTTAGAGAAACACCATCTAGAGGACACACAAAGCAACTCCAGCCATAACGGAACTCCAGACTCTACGGCACCGACAATGCGATGCACCTTATAAAGCAAAAAAACTTATAAAAGAAAAAAGTCATAAAAGAGGCCCATCATAAAACGGGCCCCCTATAGTGCGGAAAATACGGTAATGCAAATTCACTCAGCAGTTTTCATCAGTCATTGCAACTTTTCAGTAAATCTGACCAATCACTGCTATATCGTGCATACACTTCATGTAAAGTTGAATGACCAATATGGAATTCTTATTAATGGTGATGTTTCATGAGTTTCATGAAGACAATGTTATTTGCACTGTAAATATCAACTGTTTTGTCTTTCAAAAAAGACAAAAAATTCTGTCTTTTTTGAAATTGTGCAGCAATTTCAACTTTTTGTAAAGATCATGTGATGGCTAAAAATAAATCTTAAGACAATGTGCTACTTTGACCACAACTCTTTGCAATCGAAGCCTACTTCAGCAGTGATTTTAGGCCGCAGTAATCACAAAAAAATGTCGCAGCATTGTGGAGAGACTGTAGAGTTGACGGTAAATTTGAAATGAGTGAAATGCATCTGAAACTTTTGGAAGCGTGAACTGCAGGTGGCACTGCACAGCGTTGTGACTGCATTGTTTCCCACCAGGTGCTGACATGGACGTGTGCCTTACCAACTATGGTCACTGCAGCTACATATCGGGGAAACACGCCTGCATCTTCTACGACGAGGTACGGCTGCCGCACGCAGCTCCATGTGCTGCTTCCTGTCCTGTAGCTCCTTCATCAATCTGCTCCCTTTTGTGTGTGTGTGTGTGTGTGTGTTCTACAGAACACCAAACACTATGAGCTCCTGAACTACAGCGAACACGGCACCACAGTGGACAACGTCCTGTACTCCTGTGACTTCTCTGAGAAGGTGTTGCCGGCGGCGCCCAGCAGCCTGGTGGCCCGGGTCCAGGGACTCATCCGTAAGCTCAGCACAACTCCAGACATTACACAGAAACAACATAAAACAGGCTTTACACTTTCATTACTTTTAACAGATCAGTCATGATCAATAAAATGTGGCTTTTTTTTTTGGAGGGTGGTGTGGGGGGGATGACAAAAAACCCTTTAATGTCAAAGTGAAAGCTGATTTCTACCGCTTGATAACATGGGGATAAAAACACAGACATGAAGATGGCAGAGGAACCCAAGAGGGCTGCACCAACAGCTAGTGCTTTCAGAGCTGGTGGCGCCCTCTGCATGGCAACGCCAAGTACTCCCTGGGAAGTCCAGATGTTGTCAGCAGCACATCGGCAAACCTCTGCAGGAGGAGCGTTCCCTTTCAGTTGCAATCATCTCCATCTAACTGGATTGGGGGAACTCTGCTGCCTTACTGCTGTCAGACCTGAGAACTCTGTCAATGAAACATGCTAAACTTCATTATTTATTTCAAAACAACGACCTGAAAAAGTGAGTAAATGCTCATCTGTCCGCATACAGGATCTGCGATCATGGGGGAAGTGTGTTTCCTAACTGGGATCGTAGAGCTGATATAGACAGACACAAGATCAATATCAGTAGAAAATATATCTGATAGAATATTCAATGAACTCTGATCCAGAACCGCACAGCATTCTGGGAGATGTAGGCAGAGGAAAGACTTTAGGTGCTCAACCTCTCATAGCAAGGTGATTATCAACTAACTCACTCTTGGGTTACCGAGCAACAACTGCTTCTGTTGAGTAACTTGAGCAGAAGCAGTTTCATGTTTTTCCAGCGTGCCTCAAAGTGGCTTGAAATAAAAAAAAAAATAACAGCATGGAGTGGAAACTGGATAACAGAGGAAAGATCATATCACCAGACTGCCGTATTTCAGACATCATAAACAAAAAACAAATCAATAATTATCGATATTATTATGAAACGCTTACATAGTGATCCATTTTTCAGCCGTGTTGTCCAGACCTGCTTGATTGCTCAGTTCTCTTTGCTTCACCTTTCCTAACAGAGCAGCTTCAGAACTTAAGCAGAGTTCTGCTTCTCTGACCCGGGTCAGTTGAGTGGGCCACAGAACAGCCAGGCTTACAGGCAACGGAACATCGCCACTTTAAGCTTTCACCACATTTAGCATTAAATATAAAAATTCTATAATATTCCCTGTTTTTCTTTGTCAAATCCATCGTTTTGGTCTGGATCTGGATTGACTTGTGGTGTTTGGACCAGAGTTCAGACAGGCTGGGGTTTGTTTTCATCTTACTTGTTGCCTTAAGTTTCCTCTTTAGAAAACTTGTTTAGAAAACACTTTTTCAGATTAAATTTTGATCTATTTATCCCCAGAACAATTCAATATGTGTTCTGCATATTCAGTAAAATGAATCTTTTTCCTTCCGGTGAAACGGGAATAGAATCAGGATGTTTGAGTTCAGATCCAGTTCATTCCTCTTTAGCACTTTGGAACTCAGATGGCAAAAAGTTACAAACTGTGTTTCTGATCATTTTAATATGTGTAGTAAACATCTGCTGGATAAGTAGGACATTAGATAACTGATGATGGTAAAATGGGTGTTTATTACATTTTATTAGAGGTTTTTTGCAGTTTAAAAAATGTTTTACAATGACAAGTCAATAGTCAACTTTTTATTTTCTTTGGTTGGAATAAAAATGCTTCTAAAATCTATGTAGTGAAAGAAGTGAAACTGAAAGGGTTCAGAATTTGTTCTCCGATGTTTTTTTTTATCTTTAGAACAACAGAAGAAGAAACGTGTTGACTGGTTTTTGACTCAGAACATGCGTAGTGTTTCTGCTCTGCTGGTCACCATGACGACGTGTTCCTGCAGCCTGTCAGACCTGCTATGTGTCATGTGATGTGTGCAGGTCGCAGTAAGAAGAGGGAGGAGGACAAGGTTGTGGGTGTGATGCCAGCGGGCGGCGTGATGAGCAGCCAGCCGCAGGGCGGCGCGGCGGCGTGCAGCTGCAAGGTGAGCGGCTCCAGCCTGATCGGCGGCAGCGGCGCCGGCTGGGAGGGCACCGCCCTGCTCCACCACGGCAGCTACATCAAGCTGGGCTGCCTGCAGTTCGTCTTCAGCATTACTGAGTTTGCTGATGAGGAGCCACCTGTGGCGCCCCCTGCTGGCTGCACCGGCAGCAGTAGCCAAAGCTCTGCTCCTGCCTCCACCTCCACACCCCCACGCCCCCCACCCAGCACCGCTATGGCGAGCAGCCCCTCCAGCCAGGACGAGGCGGACACAGAGCTGGCCCCCCTCCACCAAGTGCCCGTGCTGCGCTACAACTCTGTCCCATAACCCCCCCCTCAACCTCCCGCCCTCTTTTATTTGCACCTTCTGTGTCACTATGAGGAGAAAGCTACCCAGCAGGATGGTCAACAGGGAATACTTTATTTTTTTCCATTTCAAATTGTTTATATTTGCATGAACTTGAAGTATTAATGACAATCTCTTCTGTTTGAGAATGACTGACAGTAACCTTGTTTTCACTTCAGACCGTTAGGACTTTGAGCAAAGATTATTTACTTGAGCTCATTTCTTTTCCACAGTATATATTAGTTATGTATGATGTAACCTTACTGTGTCGGTCAGAACCATTTAGCAGTGACCTTTTTTTTTTTCTCCTAGTATTGAATTCCATGCATTGTAATTTCTTTTGCTGCTTTTGCACCACAGGTAGCTATAAATGTATGTAATCATACAGGCTTACACACTATATGTATACATACTGTAAATGTAAAATAATTCAGTGTTTCTCAGCTGGAGGAACTTTGGATTTCATGTAGATTTACCATTTTTTGGTTTTTAACTGTACAGTTCATGCAATTTGTGATACTGTGTAGAGTACCTGCAGTTTGTGATAAAACTTGTTCTAATCGTGTACCTCTGCTGTAGTCCATCTGTCTATACCATAATGTTTTAGCACTCATTTTAACATCATGTGTTGCTCTGTATATAGGCACTCTTTGTCTGTACCTGCTTGTCTGTTAAAACCTGTAAATACAGAAAGATTTTTTAATAACAAACTTTGTTCGAGTGTGATAGCTTATCGTTTTGTAGTTAATTCACATTTTCCTGGAGATTGGTTATTCATTTCAGAAATGTCAGCAACAACACTGCTGCAAAACCCCCCGCTAACTGGGTGTGGGGGATGTAGAGCTAAAACTAAGGTAGCCACACCTGTTAGCAGCTACCCAGCAGCAACTGAGAGCGCTAAAGCTGGCATTATGTCACACCGTACAAGCTTTTTAATAACAAACCTCATGTGCAGACAGAAACCATCAAAGGATATGGAAATATCTACTAAACACCTTAGATTTAAACTACATATCAAGACTATAAAGGTTTAAAAACATTCTCAGTTACAATGCAACTCTAAATGTATTGTGATTTTTTTAATAGCCCTTATGATAGGCAAGTGTTATAAAAATTATAGTTTTCAAAATGTTTTTACACAAGTCATCACCTTGCAAATGTCTCCAAGTACTTTAGAAAATCAATTTATTTTATACATGAATATTTCAACAATTCAATCTAATTATATTCAGCTTCAAAGTCAAAATTTCCAATTCTATCCTAGTTGTAATAATGCAGTCAATGTAAAGTTATTTTATGGTTTAAAAAATGGTCAAAAACAGTCTAAGGAAAACTGGCGTCGTCAGACCCGCTAGCCGACATTAGCGTTCATAAATTTGATCAACCTTGAGCTAAATGCCTGTAGGGCTTTGAGAAGCACTCCATGTTCAAGAATACGTTTTAATGGCAGCGGTTGGCCCTTTATCTGAAAGAGTTCCTCCTTTACTTTGCGTTCACTAATGTCTGTTGTTCCCCTCAAACACTACTTTATTTGGAGATGATTTTGTCGTGACTGAATAATTAACCGGAAGAAGAGGGCTGCGCTTTGACAACAGTCATAAATATTCATGAAGACTTATTCATGTTCATGACAGGTGTTATGACATGTTTATGAAAGTGTCACGACAGTCTTATTCAACCCCCTTCAAATAAAGTGTTACCATAATAACTGCTACACGTACTGCCTCTGTGTTCTCTGTTTTATAATGAGGCTCTGTGGTACCACCAGGACTTTAAACTCAGAATATTTGGGTAAAACATTTTAGGTCTAGTATCCTGGGTTTGCTGAACTGCGGATTGGTCACAGCGTCCTCTGAGTTCTCTGGTTCTTCATCCTCTCTGCTACTCCTCTCCAGTTCTTCCGGTCTGCCAGGTAATTTCTTTGCTCTTCATGTCATCTTTACTGTAGTTCATATAAACGCACGACAGGTGGCATTGTTCTGTAGTATTTTTTGCAACCTCGGACCGTTTCAGTGGTTTATATTGTGTTCTGTGTTTGTTTTGTGTCTGTGTTAGTAGGAACATTTCTGTGGTATTCTCCTTCAGGTCTGACTTCTACACTGCCATGTGACTTCTTTGGCTGCTGATGTCCAGAACCATCTTTGCTCTAATGTGGTTCTGTTCTGTTGAAGTTGACAGTGTGGAACACACTCCACCGATTTGACCGTGATTGTTATCTTATTCAGGAGCTGTCATGGTATTTAGATAAGTGGAACATTAAAGAATGAGACTGAAGTCAGAACATGCAGTTTGTGATTCTTCTGCTCAAACTGGTTCTATTAGACGCCAGGCATCTGGCGTTGTCCCACTAAAAAAGAGCCCAGTTCCTGTATTGGTCACACCTTTGGACACCACCTGGATAATCCTAATTTGTTGAATTTTGTTCATTTGTGTCCCTTTGTAAAAAGACAGTTTATTTTTGCAATTTACATCTTAGAGTGTTAAGATATAACAATATTAGGTTGTTGACTTTGCACCTGTTTTATTTTTACAAAAGCAATAAGATTCTAACCACTGATAAAAAGTAAAATATCTGCTTGTGATATATGCACATTATGTTCAGTTTTCTTTCCATGTACAAGATTCCTTAACATGACCGTAAAAGTCCTAACTTGGATTGTTGTTAATACAAGCTGGAATTGTAACATTTATTGGCTCTTTGACCATTGATCATACAGTATGACTTTAGATTATCGCTATTACAGAAACCATCAATTTGGTTGCAATTAAGGAAAAGTTTAAAATTCTAATTATTTTTGATCAACTTCATTGGTCTTTGCTAATTTGATTGCTGAAACAGCTCACCCATCAAGTTAAGAACAATAAATCCATTTATCTATGTTTCTATTGACTGTTTTTATTCATTTTAAAAATACATAATGTATGTTTAACACTACACTGAATGATGTGAGGTCCTCTTTGGAATGATTCTATATCAGATTTCTACAGTTTTATTTTATATAAAATTCTGCTGTGAATATCTGGAACCAAAAAAGATTTTCTGTTGCCAGGAGAAATATCTGAACTGTTGATGGTAAACTGGAGGAATCCAATTCCGTATGGATAAAAAGTCATCCAAACAAGGATGAAAAGAATTACGTAAAAATCTTTGAAGAAGCTACTTAACTTCCTTTGTCCAACCATAAACCTCCCTTGACACTCTGTTTAAAAAAAATAAGTTGATAAGTCACGTTTGTTATCCCATTATTACATTTTAAGTCATCATGGATCACCTGGATCTTCTGAGAATTTTTAGGCTCTTTTCTTTCTGTGGGTGGTGCAGTGTGATGATGATGATGAGGGTTGGAGTCCCGCCCACTAAGATCATGGGTGCTGCCTGGCTGGAATGACAGAGAATGTTAAAACGGAAAAGAGCTGAGAGTGCTGTGAGGCTCAGAGGCAGGAAACATGTCTGTTGTGCTCCTGGTTGTTGGCGTCGTTATAGGAATTGCTTATATTTACCGTCACATTGTGGTGAAGGGCGAGAGATGCACGAGCAAAGCAAAGCTTCATGGGAAAACTGTGATTGTCACTGGTAATTCAACTTTTTATTTTCTACTACTCTTCTCTCCTGCCTTACTTTAGCCTGAGACTGCTGCTTCTCATCTGCAGGCAGCAACACTGGCATAGGGAAGACGACGGCCATAGACCTGGCTCAGAGAGGAGCCCGAGTGATTCTGGCCTGCCGCTGTAAGCAGAGAGGAGAAGCTGCTCTGGAGGAGATCAGAAGGGTGAGGAGTTCATAGTTGTCTGTTTCTTTCTTGGCCAGGAACAGTGGAAGGTTGTGATGATAATAACAAATAAATAGAGATATTTGTATTTGTAATAAATGGAGACATTTTGTGGAAAATCAACCTGTCACAAACTAGCTGTTAGTCTGGAGCAGGCTGACTGACTGCTCTCCGGTTCTTGTCTGTTGCAGGAGAGTGGAAGTAGCCAGGTGGTGTTCATGCAGCTGGATCTGGGAAATCTCAAGTCTATTCGCAGTTTTGCAGAGTCTTTTCTGAAGTCTGAACCTAGACTGGACATTCTGATCAATAACGCAGGTAGGACTGCTCAACTACATACCATCTACACTATCATCCATGATATCAAGACTGATTATTCTTAGGACTGTTTTTAAGTAAATTCCATTGCTTTAAACTTTTGTTCAAAGCAGGTGCTTCCCATCTGCTATGTTTGCTTGTTTTGTTCTCAATTGTCAAAATGATAAGAATGTTTGATAGCAGATACTTAGACAGCTATTTCACAATCATCTTAGTCTACAGGATTTCATGCTTGATCTGCGAAGTCAAGATAGCCCTGACTGTTTTATTCATCTGAAATGTGGAAAAAGTATGACCTCTGAGAAAGGTCAGATGAAATAAGTTCTTTTTAACTTGACATCTTTACTGATGAATACTCTCATTGTATTTGGCCCCAGGTGTCTGCCTACAGGGTCAGACAGAGGATGAATTTGGATTAATGTTTGGTGTCAACCATCTGGGTCATTTCTTGCTGACCAACCTGTTGTTGGACCGACTGAAGGAGTGCGCACCCAGCAGGATAATCAATGTGTCGTCCATGGCGCACAACTTTGGAAAAATAGATTTCGACTGCCTGAACAGTCACAAAGCTCTGGGCTTGGGGACATCCTTCATACACCTTCTCCAGATCTACTGCGACAGCAAACTGTGCAACGTTCTCTTCAACCACGAGCTAGCCAAGAGGCTGCGAGGAACTCAGGTCACCTGCTACGCTCTCCACCCAGGTCAGTAACGGAGCGCAGTTTATGTTTGGACAGAGTGAAGCCCAGTGGATGTCGTTCAGATGAATCAAGAAGTAATATAGCTACTGCTGTAATGAAGACCACAGAGTTTTAAAGTGAAACTGTTAAGAATACTAGAGCTTTTATCTCTGTTTTGGTCACTGTCAAGTAACTGATCCAAACTCATTTATACATCATAGAGTTTTTGTCTAAGTTACTAAAATGCATGTTCATAGATATAAAGCAGGTTCAGATATGCATGACTCAGTTAATCATGCTATTTGTATTTTGTGTTAGGCTCAAATATGAGTTATTGAGTTTGGTTGTCAAACCATTTTTAGCATTATGTTGCAGCGGTGATCTCTGTGGTCTGATCACTCATCCATTCATCTTTATGGGAGGATTATGACTCACATGTCTCAACAGTGTTAGTTCAGTTTGTAGGTAGTTTCAGTTCTTATATAGTTTTGTTGCACCAGTTCATTTGAGTTCATCTCTAGACTCTGTACCATATTTTTCATTCAAATTGTTCTAAATGCAAAATGGCATTCTGCGAGCATAAACTAATTTGAACCAAGCTTTAACAAATCAAATGGCTTCTGAACTGTGCATGTTAGCCAATCAGCTTCGGTCTGCTCCTGTTGGAAGGACTTTCAAAAATATACAACTTTATTTATAAAGCACTTTAAAACAACACTGTTGTGCTGTACACCAAAAACAGCTAAAAACAACAACATGCTTCTCTCTGATCCACTGGAGGATCTTTCAGTTTCCATTTGACCTGACAAATATGTTAATCAGCAAAATGTGATGTGAAGCAGAACAAATGTTGCTCGTGTTCAGTTAAACAGCCACTATGAGGAGTGAAACAGATGAAGAACTCTCTGACACATACACATTTATGCGTTTGCAAGGTACAATGCTTACTGAATTAAGTTTAAAAATATGTTAGAACAACTGAGATTTCAGGGAGGGACATACTCACCTGCTGTATTTGTGCAACAGGTTACCAACCAGGCGTGACAAGCATCATTTATCGGTCCACCTCATTTATTTTGTGTTGTTGCAGGAGCCATCAGCTCAGAGCTTGGTAGGAACACTGGCCTATTCCTACAAATCATCCTCAAACCCATCACCGCCTTCTTCTTCAAGAACACCATCCAGGGAAGCCAGACCACCCTCCACTGTGCCCTGCAGGAGGGCATAGAACCCCTCAGTGGACGCTACTTCTCCAACTGCACCGTTAGAGATCTGTTTGCTAAAGCCAGGGATGATGCTGCTGCAAAGAAACTGTGGGAGATCAGTGAGCGACTGTGTGGCCTTCTCTAAGGCAGTAGGAGAAGCCTCCGTGTTTTCTGCTAGCTGGTAGTAGGTGTAACTTCATGGCCTCGCTTGATTTAACTGACTGAAAACTTTGGCTAAAACTAATCAAGTGATGGAAGGTGAAATGTTGGCAAGTATTACAATGCATGACCAAATGTATAGTAATGGAAGTCTGAAGAGTCTTTCTGAGCCACCTGAAGGCAACAGTTTTCACTAGAGCTCAGATGTGTTTCGGATGTGAACCCCTTGATTAAACTTTCTTCGTCTGTATCTCTGTTAGATGTGTAATGTGTAAGGATAACATTTACTCATACCCAGAAGTCTAACCTGTTTGTGTTCACGTTTTAAATGTATTGCATCTGTTTTAGTAATGACTAATGAATTAGTACTGAAGATTTCAAAATGTTTTTAAAGAGGGAAAAAAAACATTGATGGAAAATAACCAGTTGGGAGATTTCTCTTGAGTGGTTACTGGTTTCGCAGGTTTGGTGGGGTAACAGGATGGGTGGGGTGCCAGGATCCAACTGTCAGCTTCTTACCTGGATGACGTAAGAGAAAATGCTTTAGTAGATATTTCAAATGACATAAAAAGACCCTGATTATTTAAGATTCTGTTTTATCAATAATAACAGAGATTACTTAAATCTTCAATCTGTTTTTAATGAAAATCATATAAAACAGCTTAAACGCTAATCACTGTCTTTCCGGAATTGCAGAGTATTATTATCTTATATTTAAATAAAATATAGGACACATATACCACACATATCCACTGTGTGGTTTTAGCAAGCAGACAGTCAAGAACCTCTAACTGGAAAAGTACAACAGTGATGCTGATGTAGAAATATTTAACCCTAACTGAAGCTCGTCATTCTTCAGACAGTGGATCCACATTGCTGTTTGTGTTGTCTCTCATGGGAGGATGACACAGGGTTCACACCTGGACGCATCGCTCCAATCACAATTTATTTTTATTTCTGTTGGAATTAGTTACTGTTTTCTAGAGGCTTTATTTAGCTGCTTTAGTTTCAACTCAATCAGCGAGTGCATTTAAATTATCTTGTAAATGACTTTTAAAGTATAGCTTTTACAGAAAGGCTAAATGTGTTAATGAGATTAGGATCTGACTGTAGCTTCCTGGGAAACGTTTTGTTGTTTGGCTGAAACATTATTTAGGGATCATGTGGGTATGATGCTAGATACCATATTTTCTGGACTATTAGTCACATTTTTAATTTCTCATAGTTTGGCCGGTCTTGCCGCTTATAGTCAGGCGTGAATTATACTTTTTTTCTTCTCTTCATGATATTTTTTTTGACTAGTCTGGCGAATGTGCTAACTTAATGTTCAGGTGGCTCACGCAAAATGGAAATGATAGCATTGCAGGCAAATGAACAAAATTGTACTTTGTTTTTGTGTGAAACTGTCAGGAAAGATGAGATCAGATAGAAGTGAGGTCGGCTCACACACCTCGTCTTCCACTGACAGACCAGTGGAACCTGAAGGTTTGGTTATGACTAAGCTGCTATTCCCAGTAGGAATGTGTTTGTAAGCCCAAAAAACAGACAATGTGTTTTCAGGACTAGAAACTTCACTTAAAACCAGTGTTGTGCAATGTTTAGTGTGAGCGACAATCAGTTTTCTGTGATGGCAGTGGAACTATAGGAGGGGACTTTTCGCAAAGTATCCATTGTTTTGTAAAGACAGGTTTAAAAGCAAATCTAGAATAAACCCTTCCCCCTCACCATGGTCCCTCCCAGTTTTTTAAATGTTTAGTCATGCCAGGATCAGTCAGTGAAACCTTTGTTCACTAAGTGCAAATGCCTATTTGGTCATCATTTATTTAATTACATTATAAACTAATCACACTGGGCCCTTGTTAAAGAGCTTCATTTAAATTATCATAGCTTTCTGGTGAAGTTTTACCCACAGGAACCAGTCAAGGTCTGAGGTGAAATATCTGTCAGTACCAACTTCGGGGAATATACAACTTTATAACATATGACCATTTAGTCACTAAAATGAAAATTTTCATGAATAAAAACCAGATAAGCTTGGTGTTATTTTAGATTCAGGCTTGCTCATAGACTGTTGCCAAAATTTGTGCGATATGTGCTTTGTGCCACCAGAGCCAGCAACACATTTGACCACGTTGCAAGCTCTTTAACAAATGCAACATTAAGCAAGCATAAAGAGCAGTTCCCTTTCTACACCTAGGCCATTCAGATCACATATAATGTGATATGTTTCTCTTCCCTGCATACATGGCTGTTAGAATAAAGTTTTGAGGCACACCAAGACCATTCAGACCTGGCCAGAAGGCAATCTGGCTGGGATGCAGGACTGTTTCGCACATCAGTCTCTGGAAGAATACACAGAAGCTGTACTGTGTTATATCAAAACCAGCACTGAAAATGTGACGGTATATAAAAAAATATCAAACTCCATTCAAACCGTAAACTATGGATGACCAACAAAGTTCAACATCTGTTGAAAGCCAGAAATGCAGCCTCCAGATGTGGAGACAGAGCCAACTACAGCTGGGACCTAAGAAGAGGCACCCAGACCGCAAAAGCAGAATTCACAATGAAAATGAAGAACCAACTGGCTCAGAGTAACACACAGCAGGTCAGGTAAGGCTTAGAACATCTTACAAAATATAGGGGAGATCAAACCCAGGTTGCTTGCACTGACCCCTCCTGGTGGAAGAACTGCACCTCTTTGTTATAACAGTTGAGGTGGGACGGTTACACACCCACAAAACACCGCCAGTCTCACAGTTTTAAACCCTTTCTCTTCAGGAGCACCAAATACTGTGGGTAAAAGTACACCCGAAAAAAATCACCTGGATTATATGGAGTACTTGGCAAAGTGGTATATTAGTTGGCCACAAGATGGCAGTAATTTGCCCAACAGTCATAAGACCTGAGTCAAATGTGTAGAAAAGAAGAAGACAGAGAGGCCAACACTGACAGACTCAGACACCAGCATGTATTTGTATCTGGTAGCAGCAGCTGTTTGGGTCTATGTTCTGGTTTTTTACGGCCTATTTAAAGGAACGAGATGCTTGAGTCCCGCTTGGCTGAAGGGGAAGACTGTTGTTGTTACAGGTAAACGAATCCATTGTTTGTTTAAACCACATGCAAAAAAACTTCTGAAAAAGAGCAAAACAAGAAACTAAAGTCCATTTCCGCTTCCGTCGGCTTCAGGAAAAATTCCTCTGCAGTTTTGGTCGTTTTTTATCAGAAAAGGCGGATAAAACAGCTCAAGAAATTTCTTACGTTTTCACAATCAATTTAAAGTCATTTCCGTATTCTACCCATAGTCCATTGTAAGACATGCTGTGTGATTTCATTCCTCCTGGAGGTCATTTGCAGTTTATGCGGTTTATTAATCTGGCATTTTGAAAGGAAAAAAACTTTTCCAATAAAGGAAATAGAATGTAACAGAGTTTATAGAAAACACGAAGTAGGGATGTTATTCAGTGTAATTAGTGCAAGCACTTAGGCTTTGTAACAAGAAGAACCAGATGATGAAAATAGGTTATCTCATGTAGGGACAAACCTGGTGTTTTAATTGTCAAATAAAAGCAATTCAGTTTTAAATCTGAACCTAAGCTGTGAGACTGCCAGACTGCTTGACAAAAAGTAAAATAGGATGGCAATAGGGTCAGTTTAAAGATCTATGAATAACATTGTCCCGATAGAGCAACATTTATCAGTGATAAAACACTTTGGGGCTCATTTTTCTTTTCACTTTTGGTTATTGATCAATAAAATAAAATTAAATGCATAAGTTTTCCAGCTCTAATTGGACTAAGATGGGTGAAGCTTGATTGCTTTAAAATGGATCAAGGAAAAGATTAGAAAATCTCATTTATGAGACTGAGGGAGCATGAGCAATAATGATAAAAAAAATTAAGCAAAATAAAAAGTGTTTAATTGGCTGTTTACAGTAAAAAAAACAACAATAAATGCACTGTAAATACTTTTTTGTTTTGCATGATTCACATTGAAAAACAGCCTACAGCTGAAGGTCTGGTATGACATACAGCTCTGTCATTTGAATATAAAGTCTATTTTTCTATGAAAGTGTAAGTAATTCTGGTAGAATCCTGATGTTCCAAGGTCTTCCAGCTCCTCATTTATTTCATTTTGGTTACTTGAGGTCAGTTTCTCCCTTCTACTTCCACTTTAGTACCTGTAAACACTCCTGTGTCTGTAAATATTTTTGTGTAGATTTAGACAAGGAGAAATAAACCACAATATATTCAATGTGGGTAGAAAACGTCCACTTGGCAGTTTAAGAAGAATCTGTGAGTGGTTGGATTTACCAAACGCCCTGCAGCAGGTTAATAAAACTTGAAAAAGTTGGGCATGAAATAACCAGACCTGAAAGGCAGGAAATGATGGAGAGGTGGAATGACTAGCAACTGTTTGGACTTGACTGACATATTTTAACCTTGAACAAACCAAAATAACTGGTATATCCCTGCAAATGGAATTTGTTTTAGAAAGATGATGTTGATCATAGAACACTATTTTTAATCATTGATTCTTGTCAAAAAGATTCTCACAGAAAGATTCTCTTCACAACCTGGATAACAGTCCATAGTAGCTACAGGAGCATTACTACTCCCCTTATGTAGATCAAGGTTGTAATATTAATGGATCAATTTCACTTTTTCATTTAAAATATGCAATAAATGTGAGTATGCTATGGACAGAAATGATTCTGTAAAAGGATCTTGGGTCTTGCCTTTGGTTAGCTTTCTGATGAAGAATTGCTGTATCAGCTGTTGAGTTTGATGTGTTTGTGAATTGGTTTTACTGCCTAGGAAGCAACACTGGCATTGGGAAAAGTACCGCCCTGGAACTGGCAAAGAGAGGAGCTCGAGTGATCCTGGCCTGTCGCAACAAGGAGAAGGCTGAGGCTGCAGTGTTTGACATCCGCTCAGTAAGACCCAATCAGTTCAAAATGCAGCAGAGACCCGACCATTCAGAGATCTGCTGTCCAAAATGGGATTGCTTTCATGCCAGGGCTTTTACTTCACAGAATGTAATAGTTTATTTCCACTGAGTGGTACAGCACGGGTTGGTGGGGTTGGTACGCTATTTTATGATCCAGAGTATTTAGGAGAGCGTTTCCACCACCAGCTAGACTCTCACTGGGCAGGCAGTGTTGAACCTGATGCCTCTTTGCGTCATACTACTGCAACAACAAACATGAGTTGCTCTTTGTTGCAGGCTGTAACCCTTCTTGTACCCCAATTTATATGGAGTGAAAATAGTCTCAAAATATCTGTGCGTGTGTAAAAATTTACAAGCAGAGTTATTTCCAGGTGTGGCGCATCAGGAGTCAGGTGATGACGTCATCGGAACATACCGAGTGTTCTCTATTAAATTGGTTATTGTACTTTTGATTACAAGTTCTATTAAATTGATTATTGTATTTTTGATTACAATTTTATTTATTTTCCTTATTATTATGATCTGTTTTGTATCCTTTAATAGTTCATTTGAGTTAGAAGTAATTGTTTTTTTTTTGTTTGCTTGATTGGTCTTTCTGTGGGCGGAGCCTGTGGCTTTAAAAGCAGGGCTCTGCGCCACAGGGAGGCAGTCTGTGGCTAGACTCCTGCCAGATCATAGTGAAGGTGATGGACTCTTACCTTGAAGGTACTGTTGTTTTGTCTGCTTTTAACCTGCCTGGACGTCCCTTCATTTTTTTGTTTGTCCAAGCATAAGAGAACCCCGCCACACTGTGAAACATGATTTGTAAGCCATAAAAAGAAAATAAACCTTTTCCTACGCCTACAAATGTTGAAAAAGTACACACGAGTCGCCAAATACACACACACAAAACTGCAGTTACGTACAGATCCAGTTATGAGTGCACAGCTATTTTTGAGACTCATTTCATGCTTTGGGAGCTCCCAGATTTGTGTAGATGGTGCGCTTAGATGCTAGTAGAAAGCTGGGTCATCTGAGTTTTGCTCCGAGTCTAGTGTTTTTATCCTCTGAACATTTCTCACTGTGCTTGTGCCGAAGTGTCTTGGTTTACCTCCAGCCATCGAACCATTCTGCCACCCAGTGGTTGTTTTTCAGACCACCTAGTCTCCTGTACTATTCAAAATGCACAATATGTCTATTAACAATTTTGGAATATTATAAGGAAGTGCTCAGATATTCCGTTTTCCTCCGAACTAACGTATTTTCCACTTTGGTACAAGCACAGTAAGAAACGTTCTAAGGATAAAAACACTAGACTCGGAGGAAAACTCAGATGACCCAGCTTTCTACTAGCATCTAAACGCACCATCTACATCTCTTTTCCCGGAAGCGGGAAAAGAGTCTCAAAAATAGTTGTGCACTCGTAACCGGATCTGTACGTAACTGCAGTTTTGTGTGTGTATTTGGCGACTCGTGCGTACTTTTTTCAACATTTGTAGGCGTAGGAAAAGGTTTATTTTCTTTTTACGGTTTACCAATCATGTTTCACAGACACCAATCAATTAATCAATCAAATTTTATTTGTATAGCACATTTCAGCAGCAAGGCATTTCAAAGTGCTTTACATAATTAAAATAAAAACAGAAAAAGATTTAAAAAACATCATTAAAACGTAAACAGTGAGAGAGAAATAAAAAGCTGTAGAATTTTAGTTGAGACGCCGTCAACTGGGACTCTAACCCTTTGGACTTTAGTCAAAATGCCGTTTGACAAGGACTCTAACCTTTCGGACTTTAGTCAAAACGCCGTTTGACAAGGACTCTATCCATTATCCAAACTTACACAGAAAGATGCTTACACGAGTTACAAATCCATTTTTACACACGTACAAATCGTTTTATACATGCACAGATATTTTGAGACTATTTTCACTCCATAAATTTATGGACTGTTGACGCCAGAAACTCCACCCCAACCATACTTTACCATGGTCTTATGTACTTACATTTGAAGAGGTCCAGGACTGGTCTGGTACGGGCCACTGCTCTTCCACTTGGAACAATTTCCTTAATTTTGGAAGATTGGCGATCGGCCGATACTTACATGTGAAGCCGATCTTAACAGCAACCTTTGCTGATTGACCTCAGTAAAGATCTAAAGATCACCCACTGTCCTCTTCTGCTCTACAGTGAGAGAGGTATGACTGACAGACTGGCCCACCAGGTCATGTCTACATGCTTGCAGTTAATAGTCACCACACTGTTTCCATCTCAGCAACTTTCTTGCTATATTTAGAGACATTTCAGACAAAACAAAGTGGTATCGGCCAAATTTGGAATCGACAAGTCAGGCCTTTTTAAAGATTGTCAATCAGCAATCAGCCAGAAAGCAGCAGTCAGTGCATTTATTACTTTGGGGATTCCCAAAGTGAGCTGGAGCGTGTCATTAGGGAGAAGGATTCTTTTTACCTTTGTGATCTGATCTAAGATAAGCAGAAGTTGAGGATAGAGGACTCATTATTTTATTTCTCCCTATTTTAGAAAAGTCATGAATATGAAGTGACAGAAATGGAAGCAATCAGTGATTTAAGATGAGGCTCAGCACAGAGCAGAAAACAGATAGCAGAACTAAAACTAGTAAAAATATAAACTGAGAATGCTGTTGTATTTTCCTCCTGCTGCAGCCGTTCTTACCGATGCTTTGTGCTTCAGGAGAGCGGGAACCCCCAGGTGGTGTTCATGCAGCTTGATCTGGCAAGTTTAAAGTCAGTTCGCAGTTTTGCTGAAACCTTTCTTAAGACTGAACCTAGACTGGACATCCTCATCAACAATGCAGGTGATGTTTGAACAACCAGTCGCTTCCCAGTTAGAACTTTTATACTGTGTGTTGCATGAAAACAGAAATAAAAAAAAGCTAAAAAATAACTCACGATTGGTTCTGTGTTTCAGGTGTTCTAGGTCCTGGCTGCACTGAGGAGGGCTTCGACCTGGCTTTTGGGGTCAACCACCTGGGTCACTTCCTGCTGACCAACCTCCTGCTGGAGCGGCTCAGGCTCTGTGGCCCCAGCCGAGTCATCACCGTGTCTGCTCTCCTGCACCGCATCGGGAGCATCGACTTCCAGCGGCTGGCTCCACAGACAGACGCGGTGCCCCCCCAATCTGCCTGGTCCAGCCTTCAGGCCTACTGTAACAGCAAACTGTGTAATGTGCTCTTCACCAGGGAGTTGGCCAACCGGCTGGAAGGCACTGATGTTACCTGTTACACCCTGCACCCAGGTCAGTGGCTGCATCTCCTGCTACTTCTGTAAAGGTTTGCTGGAGTTTCATGATGTCATTTAATTCTTTAAATGTTTAGTAAGGCCTTTTACAGTGAAGCTTGCTGTGGTTTTGGCCACTGACCACTGCAGGAGTAATCTACACAGAACTGTGCCGTAATCTGAGCCAGTGGCTGCAACTCCTCATGATGCCCTTAGCCAAGCTGTTCCTCCTGGACCCCAGCGGTGGATGTCAGACCACCCTGTACTGCGCCCTCCAGGAGGGCATCGAGCCGCTCAGTGGTCGATACTTCTCCAGCTGTGCGCTGCAACAGGTTGGAGCCAACGGGCGAGATGATGGCCTGGCAAAGAAGCTTTGGGAAGTAAGTGAGAGGTTAACAGGCATGGCCTGAAGCACCAGAGACTGTCTTAGAGCCATTCACAACTCTTATAAAGTCCAACTTGTGTCTGAATTTTCATGCACTTCTTTCGTTTGCTTTAATAAAACCGAGGATCCCTTGAATGTTTTCTGTAAACCTATCGCCTAATGTCATGTATAAAGTCTGCAGAGTTTCAGTGAGCAGATAAGAGATCCTATAATGGCTGCTGTGGATAAACAGCATTTTTTGAATGCATTGTGGGAGATGTGGTTCTTTACCCTCATCTTTTTACTTTTTCTGGATTTGATGATTGGAATCACTGACAGCATCAGGGCCCTCATGTAGAAAAGAATGCACAACTTTCCTGCTAAAAGTTGGTGAAGAACAAATTTTGAAAAGTGTCGCTCTTACGCATGCAGCTGCGCAAAGATCCCAATTGGTGTGAACCCTAACCCTAACCCTGACCGTCTATCATAAGATAAATACCCAGAAGGCTGACACCACATCCAAATAACCATGGTAACGGTTCCTGCTTCTAGTAGCATCTGACAGTAATTACTACTTATTTTAAAAAAAAAAACTCTTTCCAGGGCACACAAGGTCACTTCACTAAAAATAAAACCAATGTAACAAAACATTCCAAATAGAAAACAAAACAGGACATTTAGAGCATAAAATGATGGAATGTGTTGATTAATCCAAGTGGAAATACTTGTTTGAACAGCAGAGTGTTCAGCTGGTATTTAAAGACAGTGTTTCAGAGAGAGCTTTGTGTTGAATGGGGAATGTGGAAGTTTATTCCTAATAGAGGAATCATGTGTTGGACCAGGCCAACATGCTACTACATTTATTAGTCAATTCTGTTCATATAAATTGCACCTTTACAGAAAGGAGATGCTTTCTGTTCGTAAAAGAGAATTCAGAAAGCTGGAATGGCTCGACTGCAGGATGACTGTGACCTGCCAGCAGCTCCAGCTGCACCGTTAACCCACTGCTCCTTCTTTAAGGCTGGGACAAGTTCTGGACAGAGCTCCAGGGTGACCACTCTGGATAATCTTAAGACTAATAAACCATCAACACGTCCCAACAGATCAATATGATCTCTCAACACATGCTCAATCACTGGCGATGTTCTCCATTAGTGCCAAAGTTGACATTGTTCCACTGTTACACATATCTTTGTGGTGGACAAGGTGTGATTCTCTACACACTTTGTCCACCGTCAGAATCATCAAACTTGACCTGTTTGGAGCTGATCTGCTGATCCAACCATGTTTTCTTTTTCAGTCAGAATAAATGTGCCCCTTAATATTGGCAGACATTTTCTGTGCCTCGGGGCGTAGACCGACGAGACGAAAACCAAGGAAATTTACTGTTTACATCCGACTGTGATTTTCACAACATTTAGTTTTATTATATTTATTAATTTTGTGTGTGTGTGTGTGTTACCTTATTTTATGAGGATGTATGTGGTTCAGTTTCATTGTTTAAGTTTAATCAATAAAAGATTAAAGTCATAAACATTGGGTTTGATGCTCTTTGCATTAAATGACACTGAAATGAGTCAGGATTCAGTGTATTTAGGTGAGTTTTGGTGCTTTATTAGTTTATTACTGTCTATAAAAAAGTGCACATTTTCTCAGCAAGTAATGAGTTAGTGTATATTTATGCCACGTTCATTTTTCTACATGCCGACTTGCGTGTAAAATATGGCAGCGCACATTTTCTTGTGCGTACGCACACTTTATATCTGACCCAATTAATTAAGTTTAGGACCAAACCTGAAGTAAAGCCAAAATATTATTTTAATAACAAATTTCCTGCTTTCAGTTAAGCAATGTAACTTTTCCTTCTTGTAGCTTTTGTTTAGCAGTTCCCAGCTCCATCTTGTTTGTTGCATCCTCAGGGTGAGTCACATGCAAATCGTCTGGAGTGAGTGATTGGTAGAACTGTCAGGTTTGTAGGCCGCCTTGCTCAGACAAATTCAACTGCAGGCCAATCAGTCTCAATGACCTTCACATCCTTCACATGTCAACTGAACTGCACCTATTAGGAAAACTTTACCTCAACGTTCTGACTATCACAACATAGTACATACAATGTATTTTATTTTTATTAATTACTTGATTCAATCTGCTGGATTTCCACAGACAGATTTGAATAATGAACTGAATTTAATGTACTGTTTGATAACCAGTGGTGGGAAGTTCAAGTACTGTACTTAAGTAAATTTTTCGTGTATCTGTACTTTACTTAAGTAGATTTAATAATGGATACTTTCTACTTTT
>NW_006800267.1:695286-698857 GCF_000485575.1 Poecilia formosa
CTAATTGTCAGTAATATAATAGCGCTGCATAACTCATAAAATATGGCGACATGTAAAATCAGCAGCGCTTCGCTTTCACAGACGGTGGGGACTTCGTCCAACTTTTAGCGTCACTTGGAAGGAAAGCTTAAAGAAAGGTAAGATCTGTGGACGTGATGCTAGCAAAGCTAGCTGTACTGACTGAGACACATTGCATCTGCGATGAAAAAAAGTTGTCACTTATGCGCTGAGTGTTGACTCAGCGGAGGTGTTGACTGAGATGTCGCACACATGGGACAACGCTGTGACCAAAGTCTGCGTTGATATAACATTCAGGAACGATCCGATTCTTCTGGACGGATCTTTACTGATTAAATTTATTTCAGCTCTAAGTATTCAATATCTCTCCCACAAGACTAACAATGTGGATCTTTCAGATAAATTTGAGAAGCAATTTTGATAGGTAAAACTTAATATTTTGTGTGTCACATAGCGCGGGGTGCTGGTCTTGACTTGGTCTCGGGTTCAGTGATCTTGACTACAACTCTGCTACTGGCTCCTTGGTTGCATGTTCTCCCTCACCCACCTTCTTTCCATCCCCTTTCTGTTGGATTTCTTTAAAAATAAATGCCAGTAGTGGCAAAAAAAGTGAAGTTCATGCTATGTTAGGACAGGAGACAAGATGTTTCCATCCCTGAAATTATGATGCATAGAATCACATATCTAAGTCTAAACTATGTTACAGAGAGTAAACATAATAAAAACATGCTTTATCTGTGGCATTGTTCATTAAAATGACACATTTCTAATGTATTACAATTTAATACGATCGGTTCACTTAATATTAGCGATTAGGTAATGCATTCAGCAAGTACTTTTACTTTTAATACTTAAGTATTTTTAAAAGCCAGTACTTTTTTACTTTTACTTAAGTACAAATGTTAATGTGGTAGTTTTACTTTTACTTAAGTACAAATGTTAATGTGGTAGTTTTACTTTTACTTGAGTACGTTTTTGCCTGTGTATTTGTACTTTTACTTAAGTACAATTTTTGAGTACTTTCTCCACCACTGTTAACTGGGATCAATTAGTTTATGACTGAATGGAAATGTTTGAAAGTGCTTTAAGACATTTATTGTGAAATGTTGCTCAACTTCTGACTTTAGCTGATAAATTGAATTACTGAATGTCTTCGGACATTTCTGGTGCTCACCATGTTTATATTATTGTTTACTCAGCAGTTAATTGAAAGGATTTGTGTGAGCGTATTTATGCCCATGATGTCCATATGAGGGCAGTAGCGTAACACTACTACAGCATGGTGTCTCTCCTCATGCTGCTGTCTGGCTGCTGAAGCTCACAGCAAGGTTGTAGAGGACCTGAACCCAGCAGACCTATGGATTGTGTTCATTATGAACACTTATTAACACAGGGAGGCACAAAAGCCAGGTCAGTGTTGTGAGTGTGTGCCGGTGTGTGTTAAAAATGCTCATGTAATTACCCAGTAGGACATTTCTCTGCTTAGTGGTGTTGGCAGAGAACACACTGCTGCAGTTGATCCGTATCTCTGTCCACCTTCCACCACCTTTCTGTCCTCTCTGTCCTCCTTGCTGATGCTTCTACTGCAGTCTGCCAGTTCACATGATGAGACTTGCATTTTATGTTTCATGTCAATCTTCTCTAGCAGTATCTATTGTAGGCGTTACAAGGTGCAGAAGAAAATCTCATCACAGTTTAAATGTTTAACAACTAGTAGTGAGGAAGACAAACATTGGTATTTTTGCATACTGAAACAGATTTTGTGGGATATGTGTGTGTGTTTTATTTTGTATAGCCAACAGCAGCTCAGAAGCGTTATTCTGTGTTTTTTTCTATGAATGCTTGGTGGTTGGCTCAGTGCTATGATTAGTATTTTTTTTTCTTTTTTTCCAAATCTTTCACTCTTCCATCCATTTCCTACACATCTATTCTGACAGGTCACAGGGGGCCGGTGCCATCTTCAGATGGCATTGGGTGGAAAGTGTGGTACACCTTGGACATATCGACAGGATTAACACATTAACACACGACATGCACACACTCACATCTGAGGGTCATTTAGAGCAGAGGTTCCCAAACTGGCAATTTGATACAGAAGAAGAAAAAGTTTGGGAATCACTGATTTAGAGTGACCAGAAATCTGCATGTGTTTGGACTTTTGGGAAGAGGGTGGAGAGAATCCATACACAGGGAGAACTGGTAAATCAGAATCTGGTTCAAGACAGCAGTACTAACTCTATACACTCTACTGGCAGCAGCAGCAGCCCAGTGAAAACAACTGGATTTCAATATCAGCAGTAACTGCAGTTAATGTAGAGTCTACATCCTCCAGCAGCAAAACTACAGAAACAGTTCTGGATAACCTGGATACCGGTCTGACTATAAGCTTTATCTGTTGGCGATGTTTTAAGCTTTAAAAGAAGACATGGTGTCTAACTGCTGGGAACTCTGAGAACCTTGAGGAAATGATTCATATGCAAAATCAGCATTTTAATGGAGCCATTAAATCAGTCAATCATTCAAATTTATTTCTACAAGACATTTCAGCAACAAGGCAGTTAAAACAGGTAAAAACACAAAAATAAAAAGTCATATAAACATCATGAAGTCAAAAATCGAGAAACCAGTAACAAATATAACATTTTGTCATGTGTCATCAATACACATCAAACATGTTGGTCAGTGTTCTATTTTTATGGTTCAAATGCAGCTCTCAACAGGTGGAATTTTAGAATTAATTTAAAGGAACTTTAAACAAAATGGACAAAATTATCTTTCTTTTTCATCCAAAATGTCACCCATCTATGAGACAGTAGTTTAGCAGAGGAATAAAGCAGCAGGGTGAAATCTAGCTTTCATGGTACGTAGAAAACTTCTACCATCAATTATTTCATTTCATAACTCTTAATGGCAATAAAGCATTGTAACTTAGCTCTTAGTCCTTTGAATATGTTAAAATATGTGGCAAAACTATGAAAAAGAAAAGTAGAATTCATTTGGAAGTCACAGAAACATTGTTTTTTTTTGCCTCTGTTGGGATTGTTTTGGCTCAGTAAACACAGACTTCAATTCACATGTGGACAGACGTGACATACATCCAGGACTGATGCAGTACAAGCAAAACATGCAGCTGCAGACTACTGGATGAGTTCATCAGTTATTTAAGTCAGATTCTGTATTTTTAAATTAAAAGAGTAGTTTCAGAGCAGGTGTACCATATCTATGGAAACACTATCAGGCAACTTTTCTTTAGTTTAACTTGGCCAGAATAAGAAAATCAAATCAAACCCTTATCATAAAAGAAAAGCAGAGCAGCAACATGTACTTTTACCAATATGCAAAGAACCTAACAGGAGATTCAATTCAGTTCAATTCACATTCAAAAATACTTTATTGATCCAAAAGTGAAGTTAAATGCAATTGTAACTCATATTCCTACAAAACATTTAGAGCAATTCTGTTCTTCTCCAGCCAGTGTTGTGGTCAAGACCACCTAACCCGAGACCAAGACAAGACCAAGACCAAGAGTGTATCTAGACAAGACCAAGACCCA
>NW_006800267.1:700754-703248 GCF_000485575.1 Poecilia formosa
ACAACATAGAATCATGATGTAGATCGTCCTACACTTTGTTATTAACAGGTGTATGGCATCCTGACTTAGCGTTTAATTGAGTTTTACACGGGTGTGTGTTGTAGATGACTCCAGCTGCAGCCAGACCCTGCTTTAAATACACTTTGAAACCATGACAACACATGTATATCTATATAGTTATCATTGAAAACAATTTAATGACTTATTTTCGTCATAACTTGCTGCGTATGGTGAACTGATGCGTATGGTGAACTGACAACTCCTCTGACGGTCGGACTTCTTAATGCGCATGCGCAGGCATGGTATTCACTGCATGTTTGGTATTCTGACATCGTATGGTAATCTGATAGAACACCGGCTCTCTGTGAGCGACACTCCAGTCCTATCTAATAAGTAAAGAGCCGTGAAGAAGAATCGACTGTTTCTGAATGTCACATCACTATATTGCAGACTTTTGGACATAGCGTTGTCCCATATATGCGACAAGTCAGTCAACACCTCCGCACAATAATTCAGGCAGTGAGTGACTTCTTTTCATCACAAATTCTTATGTGTCTCTGTACAGCTAGCTTTGATAACATCACGTTAACGGAGCTTACCTTTCTTTGAGCTACTTTTCTAAGTGACGAAAAAAGTTAGACGTTGTCCCCACCGTCTGTGAAAGCGAAGCGATGTTGAGTTAGCTGTGGCCATCAGATTTCTTACTATTTTTGCAGCGCTATTATATTACTGACGATTAGACAAACATTTTCTGCCGCTGAGAGAAAACCACGGCGCATGTCCTGGAGCTCCGCGTGCGAGTGGAAGGTGGGGAGGGGAGGTGGGAGTGACAGAAACGCGTAGTTGCTTGGATTTTAATCAGTGCGTTTTGCATTCTCTGAAAACAAAGATGTTAACAAATAAAGTGGACAGTATGCTGTATGTTTAGTGGTATTTTCACAGTTGCGGTCTCGACTGGTCTTGAAATAATTTTGCCGAGTCCTCAGAGCCCGAGACCGAGACAAGACCGAGACCAAATGCGGTCGAGTCCGAGACCATCAAAAAATCGTCTTAAGACCGGTCTCAAGACCAAGACCAACTTCAAGTACCACAACACTGTCTCCAGCAATAAAGACATGGTTCAATAACTTGATCTGCAAATATTTTCTGAGGAAAAGCTTTTTTTTTTCATTTAATTTTGTTTGATCATTTATTGTTTCCAATTGGAATGTGACAAACAAATTATTTTGTGAACCATATTTCAGTTTGGTGAGAAGGTGAAAAACTTTAACATTTCCAATAATTTAAATCAGGGATACAGTGTTCCCATGTGTTCCCCTTTAACAGACTTATTTCTGTGAAAAAGGCGGAAGGTCAAAGGAAGTTAACTGACAGAAAAACTGAGCAGAGACTCGCTTCTTGTTCATACTTGACAAAATACATGTGAAATAATGTTTAAAATAAAACTTTTGGTTGCTTGGGCAACAAGAAGATCCAAACTAAAAACAATAATGGACTTTATGTGACAGCTCCTCTCACCCGTCCCGTCATGCATACGGTGGAGGCCGGTCAGTTGGATTTTAGGCGATTTACTGCAATTAGTGGTTGACAAAACACAAATGGCAGTGAGCCCTCTCTCTACTGGTTAAGCTATCACTCACAGCAGAGCGCTGAACAGACTGCGCAATTCACAAAGAGTTATTACAGTGAGTTGCGACAACATATTTTCCGTGACATGTGATCGTCACATGTCACAGAATGGTTTCAGAACACAAATCAACTGAAAAAAAAATCTATTGAATACATTTTTTTAAAAATAAGAAATTAGAAAAATAGATACAAACGGCAGTCAAAATTAATCATTAAATTACTTGAGCGCGCCCTCTGGTGATTAGCAGAAAATAAACCTGGCCATGTCACGTCGTCATAGAAACAACTAATAAACAAACTGGCAAACATAACTGACAACATAAATTACTGACATTTAATGTAACATAATTACCTGCAATTAGTGGTTGACAAAACACAAATGGCGCAGTGAGCCCTCTCTCCTGGTTAACCTATCACTCTGTGTAATGCAACAAAGATTCAAGTTACCCTTTGAACAAACCTCCAACACCACTCAGAAGAGAACCGGATTTGTTGACTTATCACAGCAGAGCGCTGAACAGACTGCATGGAATTCTCGGTTTCTCATTGAATTTATAAGCAACCAGTAGGGGGCGCCAAAAACCACCAATTACAGGACAATTATGAAACATATTTTTGCCGGAATTTCATTTGTATATGCAATACCCGTTACATTTATATGGAGTAAAAACCTATGTATATAAAATCAACAGTAAAACACAAAGAGTGAAACAATTTGTAACAACAGAAAGATATGAGGGGCCGTTTAGGAAAAAATCTGTTTTGTCTCACACTACTAAAAACTCATACACACACACACACACACACACACACACAAAATGTTAAAAATGCACATGTATACTACTAAAATGTCACACACATACAA
>NW_006800267.1:703979-709876 GCF_000485575.1 Poecilia formosa
AGTTATTTATGCCAATCACTGCACATTAATATTTTCTTTTGTGTTTATTTTTTATTCCTTATGTGCGTCTTTGGGAGAGACTCTGTGACAGTTAGCAGCGACAGAAAAATGAAGTGCATGGAGATGCACATTTTGTTGCTGGAAAAACAGAAATGTCGTCAAGCCCAATTGTTATTTGTGGCTTTTGTCTTGATTTTTCTAAACTCATAAAAAGTAATGATTCTCGCTGGTCGCGTTTTTTGGGGGACTTGTGTTTGAACGTGAAGTTGCTCATTTGAGCTTGGAAATGAGCAGAGATACATAATCAGCCCCAGAATATTTAAAATACTATTCTAAACAACGTTGTTGGAAGCTGTCCTTTATTTTCCATTAATACAGAAAACCTCTAAACGTTACATCACTGACAGGCGGCGGTGTATACGTTTCCTAACTGTGGCTAAAGCTAGCTAAAGCTGCTAGCTGGTTTACTCATGATCGGAGGCTAGTTCCTTTGAATACAGTTGGAGAATGGTAAATTAACAATGACTAATAACGGTTATCTAACACGTAAACACTGTTTTATAAAATACAGAAAGTGAACCTCTAAACGTTACAGCACTGACAGAGAGTATATTTTTTTCTAAATGTGGCTAAAGCTGCTGCTAGGTGGTTTACTCTCCGATCGGAGGCTGTTTATTTTATACACAGTTAGAGAATGGTGAATTTACAATGATTAATAACATCTATCTAACATTTAAATGCTGTTATTATTAAACTTACCTTTTATTATATCCTTAAGATTATGAGAATGCGGGAATTTTTCAGCTTAGTTCCCAAGGCAAAATCACACCGGAAGTAAAGATACCCAGGTTTGAGTTATGGCGGCCATTGTCTGACGTCACTGTGAAAAGGGTCTATTGGAGCCGGTTCTAAGTCCGCTTACTCCGGCTCTAACTCCGGAGTAGAACCCTAAGTGAACCTCCGAGCGATTGAGGAGGGAGCAGTAGAGAACAGCTGGCCGAAATTAGCGTTCATAAATCGGATTAACCTTGAGCTAAACACCGCTTACACCGTGGAGCTCCAATATCCAACTTGAAGCTAACGTCACTGTGGTATCAACGCATGCGCGATCTGATCTCCAAATTATGCCCCGCCTCTTCCGTGACAACTCTCACACATACAAAAATTGAGTCTGTATTTTAGTAGTGTATATGTGCAATCTTGGTATTTTGTGTCCGTGAAAGAAAAATTGTATGCGCGTGTGATATTTTAGTAGTATTTAATATTTTAGTAGTGTATATTTTAGTGTATGTCTGTATGTATGTGCAATTTTTGTATTTTGTGTGTGGGAGAAAAAATTGTATGTCTGTGACATTTTAGTAGTATATATGTGCAATTTTAATATTTTGTGTGTGCGTATATGAGTTAGTAGTAGTGTGTTAGAGACAAAACATAGTTTTTGTCCTAAACGGCCCCTCATAGAAAGACCTGCTTGTAAACTCTCTTTAGGTTTTGGGAAACTTAAGGAACTACTGTGGGACGTTCATCATGAAGATCAGCAGTGCAGGCGGGTGGTTGGTTCTTTATATTTCTGTTTCACTCACAAGGACAAAACAAGACCAGTCAGGTCTGCACATTGTTGCTATTTAGTTCACTCCATGTGTTTTCAGTTGTTGCAGCAGCGCCTTCTTCACAATTTGGCATCCTGGGCAATGACCACGCCAAGAACAGCCTAACCCTACTACGAGGTCGGCTAAGGACCTGTATCCACTAGGACATCAGAACAGAGACAGAGCTTCTGCTTCTCTGCATCAAAAGAAGAATTGTGAGAAGGTTTGGCCATGTGATCTGAGTCACAAAACACCTGAGAGCAGAAAGAAAGGAATCTCTTCATCCAGCTGACACCTCCATCCACTACAGCTCCTTTTACTTGTTCTGTCTGAGAATATTCACTATGAAGATTTCCTTCACCTTTGCCATGTTTCCTGGTTCCCTTTGCTTTTAAAATGAACTCAGAACTGCCCTGTGAAAAAAGCACTGGCACATTAATAAACAAATTTAGGCAGTGACGCTTCAGAGCATTAGAAACAGGAGGACCTATACAGGTGTGTAAAGGGAGTGTAAGTGGGAGAGGATGGATGGAATCCATGTTAACAATCTGTAAAGAAAAACATTGTTTAATCATTAACAATAGTACACAAGAAGTGTACTATAATTTTCCATTTCTTATTTTTGTTTTAACACCTTTTAGCCGTCATAGCATAAACCTTTTTGAGGTTAACATGTTAGATATTTAGGTACTGAAAAATGACTTCAAATATCACAGACACTTCTCTCTATCTTCTCAGACATGACTATTGAATAATCAGCTCCAGATATCTGTATACATATTCCTCATATTTACAGGGAAATTGATAAAAGGTATGGAGTTTCAGAAACTATTTGTACTCCTGTAGAAAAACTATTTTTCTCTTGTTGTACATAATTTCTTGGCAGACTACTGTCAGAAATACTGTAATGATGGGACTCTGCGTGGTGCAGTGGTTACAACCCAACACCAAGAGGTGGTAGACAGCAAACAAATCCAGTGGAGGGCTAGCAACATCAAATGGCTTCTCTCCTCCCTTCCCTCTGCCCCCTTCCTGCCAGATTACACTGATCAACACCCAAAAAATAGTCTGGGAGTTTTCAACAATTATAGGGTCATTTTGATGAGCTGAATCCAAAAATCACGTTGGTTTTGCTCAACCAGGTAAACTTTCTGAACTATGGAGCAACATGAGCATCAAAATACATGACTAGTTCTCACATCTGGATCAATGAGTGATGAGCAAGAGGAGAGATTCCATCAGGACAGAAAAGAGACGTAATGTTCAATTCACATGTAATGTACTTACCCTTATCAGTATTTATTATTCAATTTACAGAAATCCAAATTTGTAACATTTAATTAATACACTCTGTTAGAAAACATTTTTTTTCTCCTTAAACCTTTTTTGGATGAGAAATATTAACAGAAATGAACTGATAATGTCACAAAAAGACATTATCAGTTCAGATCAAATTTCTCAAAATCAAATTAGAATAAAAACTTGACCTGATTGAGAAAAGTGGATGTCATCTTTGGATTCAGCAGTACAAAATAGTCATAAATCAGTTGAAAAAACATAGACAACTTCCAAAAAATATTTTTTGTAACCCAGTGTTGTTTTCACATAAAGGCAACAAGTAGTGTAAAAAAACAAAACAACAAAATTGGAATAATAAATTAAGTCTGTTCTTCTCTTAGTACTTAGATGCTGAGAAAGCTTCTTTATGCCCTTTATGCCAAAGGTCAGCAGCGCAGAAGTGAATACAGGGCTGACTTGATCTATAGTTCATAGATGTTCTGTCAGATTCTCTCTGTTCTGTTTGAGAAGCAGCTCTTTGGTCACCGTTGTGCTGCGTTTGCTTTGGGCGCGCTCCAAAGTGCTGCAGTACTTACAGACTGGATTAAGGCATCAGTCAGGCAGCTGTTGGACCCACAAAGCCATGCAGATTGATTTAGATGCTGGAGACATGATGTGCATGTTGTTCTATTGGAACAAAATAAGCACATCTTAACAAAGTCATAAATAATCTTTTGCTCTGTTTCAGTACAGGAGCCTTTAGGCAGAGGGGCAGAGGAGTATTCAAACAGACATTTAGACTTCAGCCTCTATTGCTCTTGCGCTGCTTAGCCTTCCAAAACAAATATTCAGAGTTAACGACCATACATAAGCTGATTTTAGTATCATAACAGTGACAGAGCTCAAGAGTTTTCTTTCTGAGAAAGAATTACAGAGCTAAAAATCAAGGTCCCAGAATCTGGAGGAACACTGGAGAGGCTCAGAATCTGCCTCGCTTTAGGTCTGGTGTGAAATTTCCTGTCAATCATAATGGGGGTATATTTGGATTTGCGTGTGTGAGTGTGTCTGTGTGTCTTAAATTTGTTTTGTCTATCAAGTATCTGGTTTGACTGTGATGAATTGATTTGATTTATTTCAGAAAGATTTAAGAAGAAAAAACCACCAAGTTCAGCTACCACATTCAGGTCACTGAATGCAAGTTCTTTTCTGCTGTAGAAAAGTGTTCTGATGCTGCTTTACAACTGACAGTTTGCAGATCATAATTGTTGAAATCCCCCTCTAGCTTCTCATTTTGTTTTGAAAGTGTTTTAATTATCCTGCGTGTTTCCCACTGTGTGAGGGAACAATATGAAACAATTGTTAAGAGAGAGCTAACCCCCAGCAGATGAAACACCTCATATAAAATATGTTCAATCATATCAATTACATAAATGAGCACTTTTGCTGTTCACTTTAGTCCAATGAGAAAATGCTGCTTGCTGAGCAGAGAGTGTAAAACAGCATCATGCCAGAGAGATTAGCACCATAAAGGCCATTAATCAGGTAGAAATGATACAAATAGCTAATTATCTGAACAAAAAAAAGTCATGTTTGTGGGTCATCAGTCCTACACAGTTGCAATGGGATCATTTGAGGGTGCTTGTTGCATATATTAATTGAATCTGGCCTCAGATATGCATCTTATAGATTTGCATAGGTTTATTCAAATATCAGAAAAAGACACTTTTACAAAGAGCAAACATTTAAAAGCGCAAAACTCCAACTAAAATGGAAATATATACTGTGAATTTAAAATAGGAAGTTAAGACCACCAGAACCACTTAAAGTGGATTTCACCAGACAGAATTACGCTAGAATGAGGTGAGTTTAAAGGTTTATTGAAGGCAGATCTGGAGAAGAACCACATGAGGTGATGATGATGTGGGACACTTGCTGACGTTGACTTGGGAGAAAGATGTGGGAATAAGACCTCAGGGACCTGATTCTTATTATGACCCACCAGATGGAACGTAGAGAACAGTGAATGGAAAAGAGGAAGGAGTAGAGGAAATAGGGGAAGATGGATGAGTTATGAAATAAAAGAGGAAGACATGAGGAATGAAGTGATACCCTACATGGGAAAGGGGTGGAGGTAGGTGAGGGGCCGAAATAATGTAACAAACAGAGGTGGATGGGTGAGCTGGATACAAGCAAAGGGAGGCTGGGGGAAAATGAGGGGTGGGCGGCACTGGACCCCCTTGACATCTGATTGGTTCCCCCAGGTGATCGACATGTAACAGAACCAGGTGAACAGTAGGTCTAATCCACCAGTGATGATAGATGTGATAATGTGTGTGACATATCTGGTAGAATCATACCTGTCAAGTTTTGAATTTGACAATATGAGCGATGTTTGCTAACTGGTTGTCCATCTGGGTAGCAAAAGGTCAGAGCGTGGGGATAGGGTGGGGGGCATAATATGGGATATTCACGGGAAAATAATAATATGGTAGCACAGCGGGAAATGGGGGTGAAAAACTGTATTTTCCCCTCCAAAACCAGAGGCTTGACAGGTATGGGTAGAATATTCAACATCCCCTAGCCAGATTTATCTCCATTAGCAGGTCCTGTGCAGCTCTGCCCGGCTGTCCTCTGTTTTTTGTGCTCACTTCAGGAGAAGTTTAAGGTTGTACAATTTGTGGATTTGATTTAAATTTCTGCAAACAACATTTCAGCCACCGAAGTTGATCGGCGGACATGCCGTCTGCTATCAGAGAACAACTCCGTCTGGAAGAGTCCTCATCATGAGACTAATCATAAGCAGCGCCAGGAACACATTTAAGTCATATATTTCTGCTTTTGTGTTTAATTATGTCAGTTTGGATCCTCCATATTGTAAGCTGAATATGGGTTTCTGTCTTTTTTGTAAAAGTTTGTGATGCTATAAATGGAATCATGCTAACTCCAATCAATCAATCAATCAATCAATCAATCAATCAATCAATCAATCAATCAATCAATCAATCAATCAATCAATCAATCAATCAATCA
>NW_006800267.1:710214-715036 GCF_000485575.1 Poecilia formosa
TTGGGTATCTCCTGAAGATACCCAACCATGGAGATACCCATGGTTGGGTATCTCCTGAAGATACCCAACCATGGAGATACCCATGGTTGGGTATCTCCTGAAGATACCCAACCATGGAGCATCTGAGCTCTGTGGAGTTGAGACCCATCATGCCAGTAGCCTGTGTCACAGTCATAGGAGCATCTGAATGTAAAGTATGGCTTGGAGCACTTTGTTAACTTATGATGAACAGACGCTCTGATTAATGCCCTCCAATCTCTCACACACAACCCCCCTCTTCTCCTGCCTTTTGATGATGCTTGTACCCCTTGTCAACAAGCACAAATTTTAATTAGTGTTGATTGTTGTTACCATGTTCAATGGTTATTAATTAGATTAAGGAGGGGTCCCAGACTTGATTGCATGCCTGGAGCTGAAATGTCTCACCGTGCAGAATAACAAAAATGTGATGAAAAAATAAATCAATGACTACTGGGAATGGCTGGCAACGGAAAGGTGGAACCCTCTCCTAATAGGAACACAAAAAAGTAGCATAACAATTCATGCATTTAGTGAAATGTTACTTATTACTACTTAAAGTTTTTTTTTTTGTTAGACTATTTCTTCTTTCATTTCCCTCTTTATATTACGTCTGAATGAAGTAAAGTCCATTTAAAATTCAGTCTTAAACAATTTGATTTCCTCCAGAATACCCTGGAGGCCTGTACCTTAAAGGTGCCATCTCCTCCACATGGTCTTGCTTGCTGCTCTTGGACTCAGACATGTCAGCACCGCGATTCAAAGTCTGTCCAGATTTTTCCGTAAATTCTTTGATATTACTCTGTCTTCTTGCTCTTCTCCCACCTTAACCCCTTCTGTAGCTGAGCTGCACTCGGGCCGAATTCTGTGTCCTTCAGGGCCGACATTTTATCAAGCGAACCTGTCAGAGAACAAAACTGGCTCAGACCCATCCTTCCCCTCTGCCTCTTTTCTCTGCTCTTCATATGCCTTTGTTTGGTGCCTAATGATAGCTGTGATGGAACAGTCATGCTCTGTGGTCACAAAGGCCTGCTTCTGGGCCTTTATCCTGCTGCAGCCGCCCCCGCTCTGTCATTTGGCCTTTCTATCCACTTTGAGCCTCGCAGGTCAAAGAGAGCATAAGTTCTCCTGATCTAAGATGGCATCATTGTCACATTTAATTTCAAACAAGTTTTATTTTGTATGTAATTTGTATGTTGAAATATTTTTGTATCTATTGCTAAACAGGAAAGATAAAGTCCAATGGCTAAAAATATAATTTTCCAAGGCTTAGAAATAGTCAGGAAGGTTAATCAGAAACTTGTGTAGCTGGGTGCATGTCCTGCTGTTTGCCTGATTCAGAGACAGTGAACAGCTCTGCCTATTAAAATGTAAATTCCTTCTCACTGCAGCAGCAGCAGCGACAGGCAACCCCAGACTGGGACACAGCTGAGAGGGAGCCGGTGGGGGCGAGAGCTATAAGAGGCTATAGGTAGGATCTGCCTATCATCATGTGGAGGCTCCCAGACAGCAAGCATGTGTCTGAATAAAATGCTCAGCTGACTGGACCCTCCAGCAGATTTCACAGGTCATACTGGAAACAAAGGGAACTGGAGTACTCCTTTCATGCAAACTTACTTTAATAAAAAATCTGCTGATCGTTGTTTTTAATCATTTCCTCTTTTATTTTTATATCTATAGATTCTTTAATTATTATTATTCTATAGTCTGTAAAATTCCTGATTTGAGTTAACTGCAATTTTAGATACTTTGGAATAAAAGTATCTACATTTGTAGAATTTATTTTGACCTTATCAAAGCTGTGATTTGGATTATCTCAGTGCTTTTCTAATTCTGATTTAGGCATTTGGTTTTATGAGTCATTCATAAATTATATTTTTTGCATAGCATTTGCATTCTACCAGAATGCAATGTTAAATGTTAAAGTGGTGCAGTATTGGCTTGGTAAGAGCCTTCTTTTACAACTTGTCACTTTCCTTCAAAACATTTCAAAAATGTCTTTTGACAATAAAATCCAGATTTTATTTACATGTTTGATTTGTCTGATTTTCTTACGGGTGGGCATTACATGACTGCACATTTTATATACCTACCTACACACACACACACACACACACACACACACACACACACACACACACACACACACACACACACACACACACACACATACATATACACATACATACATATATATATAGACATATAAAACTAAGCTTTTTATAACAACTGCATTGCATCATCTTTAATTCTGCATGACATTTTTTTCCATACAGAAAATTTAAATGTTTTCTGTTTTTTATTGGTTTGGTAAGAGCCAAACCAATAGTTTGCTATTGTTTTTAGTGTATTGACAACTTTTTGGTCTTGTAGAATTAAAGCTCAGTGCCACCTTGCTTTCATCAAAGTTAAATGGAACTAGAAGGAAGTTATATATTTGTTTTAGAGGAAGATGTGTTCTTTAAAGTCTGATCTGAGCTCTGCCTACATGTCAATGACTTAAATGAAAAGTCAAACCAATTTAACTGAGACAGTTACTTTTGTCACACTGTGTTTGAGATGAAGTTCTTAGAAAGTACCACTAGATGGAGATGTGATTGCACTGCAGGCAGTTTGTACTTTTATAATAAGTCAACATCCACATTTGGAGGCAACACGGCTGGCTGGTTGAACTATTAGCCTCTGCTCAATCATATTATGTTTGTTATATTGCATTTTACTAAGAGTGCAAATATTAAGAAAAAAATCTGTCAAAAAATGGGAAGAAAGAAAATATGGATATTTTCTACATTCCTGCTTCATTCACCTATTCTTATTCCACATCATGCATTTCAGTGTTCAGATGGCTAGAATAGGCAATTCATATTTTGGCTACAAATGTGGATTATTTGTTAAAACAAGCAGTTGTGTTAGTATTCTCCTTACACTGTCAGTTTTGTTGACAATAGGCAGTATTGATTTAGCAGTAACAGGCTGATTTATGTTGGAGCAGATGACAGTCTGTGTGCCCAAGTCTTCACAGAGCCTGTGTCTTTCTTGTAATTTTAGAGATAGTTTTGCTTTTGTGAATAAGCCAAACCCATGAGGTATGTATTAATTTGGTTTATAAACATTTCCTGTCAAAGGAGGATTTTCCATTGCTGAGTTATGGATATGTGACAAAAGCTGGACCTAAGTGAAACTGCAGCCATGTTGAATCTTAAAAGTGGAGCACTACTACCGCATGTTTTCTGAAGAAAACTGGGACCCAACCTGCTATGACAAATAGTTATATTTTTCCTTACAAGCAATCTAAAATGAAAAGACTACAAAGAACTTGATTTTAGGAACAAAATAAAGCTTTGTTGTCCCTCTTTCATTTAAAATCAGAAATATTTTTTTATAGTTTGTTTTATCAAAAGAGTTTTTCTGGGAGGTAAAATGAATTTTTAGTATTAATGAAAATAGTGTTTAAGACATTCTAAATAAGTGAATGTAAATATGCTTAGATAAACAGTTCTGCTAGAAGAAGATGAATCATGTGTAAGAGTGGCTTGATATAATCCCTGACAACAATACATCAGTAATATTTGGTTACATAGGAAAAGGATTCTCTACCAAAAATAAACTGAGTGGGCTTTGAGAGTGAAAAGATAATTAAAAGATAAAATGTAAATCTTATAACTTAATTTTTTCACTGTTTTGCAGGTGGGCTGCAGTTTATCCTGGGTAGCCAAGCTACAAACTGAATAAGTGGATGGTGCATCAACTAACTATCATAGCAATTACTTTTTAATATTTAGCATAATTAGCAGTTTGTAAATAACATTATTATGGTCAGATGCTCCATGGTGACATTATGAAACTTACTCAGGCAAGCTACAACTTGCCTCCACTTTTTGACCACGAACATAAAGCACAACATTGGTTAAAGTGTCCATTAATGGACTAAAATCTATGAGGAAAATTGCTTTCTCAATACTGATTACCTTACATGTTACATGTGGGGATGGAAACGAGCGGAGTGATGCTGCAGAGAGCAATTCCAGGAGTTGGTTCCAAGAGCAGAGGAGCAGGAACCATAAAGGCAGATAAAAACTAGCCTTTGTGATTCATTCTGGAATATTCTGCCATTCGCATCGTCCTTTCTGATATAAATAATAACATGGTATTCCTCTGCGCTTTTAGCAGCTAGTTACAGCTTTATTTGTGTAGGTAATAAATATAATCCAACTCCATATGCCAAAGTATATTCAAAGTTAATATTATTTCCTAATCATATATTTTATAAAGTTCAATATTATCTGCATGTTTTGCTATAAGTGACCATTTATCCACCTGCTATCTACACCTGGTTATTTGTGAATGAGGGTGAGGGATGCCTACTCACTGTGAGACGTGTAGTAGCACTATTTTCCCTCCTCAATTCACAGAGCAAAGTCACGATACACAAATTAGAATGTTAAAGTAATTCTAGAACATCAGCATCAGCTTTTCAAGTCAAAATGGTAGTACTGAATACAACATGGGTGCTCAAGTCTGGTCCTCAAGAGCTACCATCCTGCAACTTTTACCCCTGCTTCAACACACCTGAATCAAATGAATGACTCGTTACCAGGCCTGTTCAGAGCTGAATGACTGCTGGTGAGGGAATTCAGCCACTTGATTCTGGTCTGTTGGAGTAAGGATGCATCTTCTGAACAACTTTGTCCCTGACTTATTTGGAAATCTCCTTGGTCTTGGTCTTCACACACACGCACACACACACACACACACCCACACACACACACGCACACACACACACACACACCCCCACACCCCCCCA
>NW_006800267.1:715361-721708 GCF_000485575.1 Poecilia formosa
TATTTATTTATTTATTTATTTATTTATTTATTTATTTATTTATTTATTTATTTATGTATTCATGTTATTATTTTTTTCACCAACTTATATGCATCATATACAATTTAAGCAGAACACATAAAAATGCCAATACTTTTGAAAGACATGTTGGAGACATTAAATGCAATTATTCTATATTTATTGCTTGAACTGAAAGAGAAACTTGCCCTAACCCATATGTAATCTGATTCCAACTCATTATCCTTTAAAAATGTGATTCTGCTGCTTGTAAAGTTTTCACCTTGATACTGTCTACATCTGCACCTTGAAGAAGGAGCATTATTTCAGTTGCCTGAATGGTCCTTTTCCTCCCTGGAAAAAAATAGGCTGTTCTTTCATGGAAAGATTTAAGAGATGAAAATTGTTCATCTGTGATTTTCAGTAAAAATGAATTACGAACCTGGCAAATTGTCAGACCTTGTGTAATTTTAGGGAGTACTGCAAGGATCTTTTGAGAAATGAGAAGTCATTTTTGCAGCTGTTGTCGGAGTTCAATGGCTTCCTTTCTTTCTGTAATGGTGCATTTGCTGTGATGAGTGAAAAAGAAGAGACAGAGTTAGAATGGTTCAATCCTTTAGAACCCAAAGCCAAAGATCACTGTGTGAACTCTTCTGCTGAGGGGTAGTCACCAAATACTGGCTTTAGTGCTGAATGAAAACCCATGATAACCTTTGTGAAAACAGCATGGTGCACTTGAAAAATAATGCAAAAATGTCAGCTTTCTCAGTTCCAACAAAAATAAAAACAACTGTAGAAAAATTTGAGTTCAAATGGCTCTGACTCTTTCAGTTAGGTAATTATTTTTTTGCTGGTTCATCAAATGAATGTTAATGTCTGATTTCTTACAAAATTTAAATAATGATTCTATTAAGCATTGCTAATTATGCTTAACATTTCTTTAACTAGAGCTGCACACTGGTGCAATTGGTTGCTCTGCTGCTGTGCAGCAAAAAAGTCCTGGGTTTGATTCCCAGCCCAGGATCTTTCTGCATGGAGTTTGCATGTTCTCCCTGTGGGTTCCCTCTGGGTACTTCAGCTTCCTCACACAGTCCAAATACATGACTGTCAGGTTAACAGATCTCTGTAAATTCTCCTTAGGTGTGTGAATGCTAGGTTGTTGCCCCGTGATGGACTGGCGATCTGTCCAGGGTGGAGATAGGCACCAGCACCCCTCATAATCCCACTAGGGATAAGTGTGTAAATAATGGATGGATGGATATCCATAACATGTTAATGAAAACATGCTGCCTAGTCTTCAGGGAGCATTTATACAAACACTCCTCTATTTTTTAAGGAACTTTGTATTTCATCCAACATGCTCAAAATATCTTTCAATACAAAATAATCAATGTTGGTAAAACACATGAAAAATACCAGAGTTTTAACTGAATTCATATAAAAGGGCCAACCTAAAAAACCTATTAATTTCAGCAGCCTACAGATAGAACTGGGTATCACACTGTCATCCAGCAGAGTGGAAGCCTGAAGTACAGTTGGTCTCAAATGTCTGCACACTCTGTTCACATGCTGGGGTTGTAAGACACCAAGAATGAACCCATTTGATATATATACTGTACAATCCAACTGGAAACAAACCAATCTGGTCAAACAATATGAAACATTAAAGCTGCATAACTTAGTGGGACAAGTGTATACATCATTGAACTAATAGTTAATCAAACCTTATTTGGTAAAAATCATACTACATGTTGATTCAGCAATATTTTTTCACTCCTGAATATTGTGATGTCCTCTTCAGTTGACCCCACAGGTTCACTGGTAGTTTGGTTTCAGACCATTTCAAAACTTTTGACAACTAAAGCCCTTCAGTTCAGTCTTGTATCAGACCTGAAGGTTCCCTCTGAACAACAGTAACTCCACCTCATTACGGTCCCAACAGAGTTTACTGTGTGACTGGTGTTGTTTTGTTAAAGTATAGTGTTGCTTGAATATGTAAATATATTGCTATATATGATGCTCCAGTACTGGTGGAGCTCTGAAAAAAAGTCTTTTGCACTGTATGATTTCAAGAAAGTTCTCACAGAAACAGTTCAAAATGTAAAAAAATCTAAAATAAGACATAAAAGCTTGATAATTACTCAAAATCACGAGTGAGCTTCAACCATTTAGAGAAACCAACTGAGGCTCAGAACCAGTAAAGCAATTAAAATATAAAAACTAATTTGGATAGCATAGAACGAGGATAAATTAGACTGTCCTGGGTGCATGACTGGATGTGCCTTTAATTTTAGTCTGATTGATTTTATATGAATTCCCTTTGTAAATTACAACCATACAAATACACTGTATTGACCTCACCAAGACAATAAAATTGAAATGATGACTGACCATTGAACATGGTTTTCATACAAAAAAGTCACTGGTCTGTTGCGAAGCATGTATTGTGATCTAGTAAAGCTCCTAAGAATCTAGAAATGTAGATTCTAGAACAGCAATTTACAAATCTCTCACTCTGACACCATATGTCTCTCCATCCGTCCTCATGCAGTTTGTACATATCTAAAAAAAAAAACCCAAGACATTCATAATTAAATTAATTACCTATTGATTTTCTGAGCTCAACTTTTTTTTAAAAATCCATCTGCTGTTTCCTGCTTGCTGTATGATTGTACTTTTCCACCAGCTGCAGAGGATTTTCTACATGACCAAAGGAGAGAGGAACTGTGTTGCAGTGTGAAAGTGGGGCTAAAAAGGCAAGCTTGCATGTCAGGATGAAGACAGTGGTGGAGCAGGAAACAAACTGCAGTTTCTATTTGCTCTGCCAATTGCACTTGACGGCGCTGTGTGTATTAAAATGAAGCGGGGTGTCTGCAGCCGGAGGACGGTCAGGGCTGGTGGACGGTAGCAGGTAATTATGGTAGCCAGGTGCCTGATTAGGGAGCTGCTGCTGCTGAACCACTCGTCTCCCCCTCAGACCTCCATCACCTCACTGTGCCCATTCATGCTGATGGAAGTGGACAACAGAGCAAGATACTGTTTGATTGCTATCACAAGTGTTTAATAAATCTGTACACTCAACCACACCACTGAGCTTAAAAACTGGTTCATCTCAGACATCTTGATGACTATTTCCTTCTTTTTGTTTATCTCCTGCAGCCTGATTGTTTGGTTCTCATGTGATCAACTCATTATCTGTTTGAGCTTTAAAGAGCTGACATCACCTGTTTTCCAAAGATTGTCATTTAGCGTGTATTCAGACTAACATCTCAAGAAATTAACTGTTGAAATTTCATTTAACTTGTCTTCAAATTTACAACTTTAATCTTTTAGTACTTTACAAACATAGACATTCTAAGAAATACATTCCAACTAGTCCCATTAATTACAAATTCAACCCCAATATTTTCATTACAGACTTGACACTTAAACATAGTTGGGAGTGGGAGGGAAGGCAGGTAGATCAAGTTGTCATAGCAGATAGTGGACAGTACAAAATAAGAACAGCTCAGATGAATAGGGGGATGCAAAGAGTAGTGTAGAAAACCCCCCACCATACAACCTATCTAAAAATAGAGAGACAAGAAGATCTCCTTTGTGCCCACAAGAATCAAGTCCTTAAATCTGAGTTAATTCTGTTTTTGTCATGAGTTGTAGCTTTTGATAGTGAGGCTGGACGCAGTAGGAGCCAGGTTGAAGTGAAAAATTATGATCTTAATGAAGAACACAAAGAGAACAGATGTCTAGGCAGCACAGGTGAGCAAAAAGGCAAAGAACTCAGACAAAGGTAGCACTGGAACAGAACAAGACTACGACACAACAACCGACAGCAATGACACACGACTAGGATCCGACTGGGAACACAAGACACAGCTGGGAAAAAGACACAGGAACTAAATTAACTAGAAAACAACACAGAAATATAAATCCTTATAGTTTTGTATATTTATGAATTGGTTCTTGTGTGCTTTGTCTGTTTTTAACATTATCAATGTACTTTTATGTTGTTTTGTATGTTTGCAATGCCTAGGTGCAATTCAAATTTTCCCCTTGGGAGTCAATGAAGCAACTGAACCAAACAAAAGGTTTAGTTGATCTCTTTTACTGGTATATTTTCTTCATTTCATTGGTTATATAAAATAGCCCTAAAACCTTCTAAAATGTTTCATTTTTCTTAAAGCCTATGGCACAAAGCTAAATGCGGCTACGAGCTACATGTAGCTACATGTAACTATTCAGTTAATATTTTTATTGTTTCAGACTAAAATGAGATCTCTTAATGGTTAGTATATCTACTTCCATCTCTTTCACCTCAGAGGAGCAGGGATCTGGATGTCTCTGGCATGGCTACTGCATCACAAAGTGGTCCGTATTAACGGTTTTAGAAAATGAGTCAAGGACAAATGCCTCTGAAATGGAAAACTTGATGTGTTTTTTTTTCTTTGCAACTCCACATATTTGATTTAGCTACCTTTCTGCAGTAATTCAGTTTGATATGGTTTTCCACATAAACAAAGCTATGTGGCTGGAAGCAAGTTGCTGGTTGATTGAGTGTGTCAGCTATAAGAATCCATATTGCTACTGCTACAGAGCCCTACATCCACAGGAATGGAAACGGTGTCATCAGCATTAAGGCGAAGGCATGCCCACATTGACTGAACTCAAACTGCAAGTGTGTTTGTGTGGCAGCGAGAGCCATGGGGAGGGAATGATTGTCTGTGCTTATTGAGCCTTGGATTTTTTTGTGTGCATGTTCATGTTGACTAGTCCCATGATGGCTCGGCTGTGAGGTGTAGACTTGTGCTCAAAGCGCACTTCACTACTGGCTGACAGTGCTGCAGCCATCAGACCATGTTGGTGCATCTACTGTCTCTTGATATATATTTTTTTGTTTCTTCATTTCATGTAAAAACACAATATGAGGGGAACAGTAAAGGAAAAAGAATGTGTAAGAACAACTGCTGCATGCTACTCCAATGCACATAAAACACACAAACTTAAAAATGCCATCTTGCTGTCTGAACCTATTAGTGATATAACTAAGAGTAATATCTTGATCCTTTCCAAACCAATGCATCAACTTGGGGTCCTAGTTAAATCATGTTTGAATGACTTCATGAGAGTAGTTGACTGCACTCATCTCTTGATGCCAACTGTTGCTTCATCACTCCATCTGGCTTCTTCCTCCAAAACTGCAGATAAATCGCTCAAGTCAAAACAACTAAGGCTGAGCATAAGGAAGCAGAGGACGTTGTGAGGATTTCAGTTCAGATTTATCTTGATTGCATCACAAGATGGCGCTGGCATTTGACCCAGTTACTATTGATGAAAACAGCAACACTGCAATTAGTGTGTGAGAAATATTTATTATTAAAAACTTTTGTGTACACAGAATGAAAGCACAGTAGTTCATCTTTTTAAATCATATAAGTGTTCATATCGTATCAGTGACACTTTAATTTATAAACTACATTAAAAAAAAGGATTCTGGTCAGCCTTAGGGTAAAGTTACTTAGCTTCCCAAATCCCTCTGAATTTGAAAGTGAAAATACTCTAAGTGCAGAGAGGCAAAACATTTCAATTAAGAATATAATAATCGACCACGTGGTGTTAAAGATGGATCTTCTCAGGTCTCAACTGTTGTTCTGCTGAAGAGGTGATTAGGAGCTGAGCTAAGAGCCACGTAGCCACATGATGGGTCCAGGAAGATGCAGAGATGCTGGAGGCCCAATAGTCCCTGATGAGAAAATAATAGAGAATGTTGGAATAACATAGATGAATACTTCATTTGTCGCCTTGGGGAAATTGATTTGTTGAAGAAAACTAATCCAGGCATATCTCAGCCAATCTTGAGCGTCTTATGAAGTCACCCAAAGCAAGATTTAAGAATAAATCAGAAGTACATACAGATCAACGAGGCAATCCCTCATTTACACCACATACATTTCACAAATGCAGGAACTTGAATGTTTGTGGAATAAATGAAAAGTTTGATCTGTTCCAAGTAAAGCCAGGACAGTACACTGTAAAAAGAAATTAGTTGAACCAACTTAATTTAATTGCTTCAATCGTTAACAAGTTATTCAGTTAAGTCTATCCATCTTTATGTATTAAGTTTAACCAACTCAATTTATGTCTATCCAACTCAATTCACTAAGTTATTTTTAACTGAATTCATTAACTGTATTTAAAAATAACAATATTAAGTCAGTCTTATTCAAATCATTTATTTTACTTCAAATAAAGAAGGAAACTAATAATCTCTTCTTTGGACAGGTTTTTTTGACTCAGGAAGCCTTCATTTGAGAGTAGTTAGACAGAAAAATAGGTGATGACTGACAGGGAAGACA
>NW_006800267.1:722659-724202 GCF_000485575.1 Poecilia formosa
TTTTTTTAAATCATGATAAAACAAAGACTGAACACTCAAGTTTGTTTGAAGGATTTGATATCAGAAAGCTTCTTCTCTCTAAAAGAGAATTTGGCTGCACCTGATTAGACCACAAGATTGCATTCTTCTTCAAAAAGATTTAAGAAGCAAGTTGGATTTGAAGTCACTAAGGAGTAACTTGTGAGAATGTTGAAGTTAGATTTAGTAAGTGTGTTATAAAGCCTTTATGATTCCTTTAGTCGATCTGAAATGTAATCATGGCAGTCTTTGAATATGCCTTATCTCTGTGTAAGCTGCTGTTTTTACAAATAATTTACCAAAGGCCAAAAAAGTGGCAAGAGATAGCCTTGGCCTGGCTTGGATAGATAGAGCTTTTTATTGAGACATAGAAAAGAGTAGTGTGTTTGTGTGTGTGTGTGAGTGCTCGTGTGTGTGTGTATAACTGTGGGGATATCTCTAGACATCAGCAAACAAGGAGAAGAGGCAGCTAAGGTGAAGGGTTTTGGAAAATCTGCACAATAGGCTATCACAAAAACCTGCTGCAACAGTCACAGTGCTGGAGAATGGAGTGCTGTGATGGCGCTCAGCGAGACAGAGACATATAAAACTCCAGCCAGCTCTATTATATCCACTGTAATAAAGCCCAATAGTCTGATAGCAACTGGCCTCTCACTTTCAAGCCATAAAAGAGGGCATTGAATGCCAAAACGTCTGTAGGAAATTTATGTCACACGGTTTATTTGTCCTTGCACATACTTGCCGAGGCATTGGCTCACATTTATTGCTATTTAGTTATAGATTGGTTGCAGGGACTTTTTTTGTCTGTTGGTCGAGTTATAATGCTGTATTAATTGTTGAATGTGTGGTTTGAATAAAAGCTGGTTGTCTCAAACAGTTCTTCTGTAAATCCACGGTTCTGTTTATCTGCATTCATTACTTGGGGATACAATTTCAAACCCAGATATGTGGTGTGCCAAATGTTGAAACAGAACTCAGCATGGCACAAACCTACTGCTTTATGTTAATGTCTGATTAATTATCAACTTTAGAATATTGTCATTAAAGGCAGTGATACTAGCATGCTGATGTTGAATAATATATAAAAGAAATGAGTCTAGCACTTGACTAAAAATGCATCCGTAATTAAGCAGAGGCATAATAAAACTCCAGCCACAAGTTTTTTACTCAGTTGAAAAACACATTGTTTTTTTTTTTACCATGAATAATTATTAACAAGTGTTTATTATTAAAGTTGACTATTTTAATTGAAATTAACAAGTCAGAGTTCCACCTGATTATCAGAAAATGGTGGTAGCCAGTTAATTCAAATATCTGCCTGGCGAGGTTTGGTATAGAGCACGAGATGAATGAGTGTTCTGTTGGTCGAGTTAATAATAATAATTAATAATTAATTATTAATATTATTAATAATATTATTAAATATTAATACATAATAATAATAATAATAATAATAATAATAATAATAATAATAATTTTTACTTGTTGACGTGACTACAGTTTGGAACTAACGGTGGGGCCGTCA